>NW_006294681.1:1731458-1743108 GCF_000327345.1 Myotis davidii | reverse complement strand
TATATGTATATGATGATGATGCCCTTGCAAATGTAAAAAGTTTACTTGTACAGAAACCTTGCTTCTAAATAATAGATTTTCAAACATTGGAAGAGAGTTTTCATGCTCCAGTCGAGCGCTTAGTCTATCTGAAAGGGTGAACATTGAGTTGTGGCACATATGACATAAGTTCAAGTTCATCTATCATCTGAGTCCCTTCTATCTCCTCCTGCAGAGCAGCACCCAGAATTGGGTGGTCCCTGCAGCACAGGGGAGAGCACAACCACCCTCTCACTTCCAGATGTTTTGCTTTTATTAACTCAGCCTAAGATGTTTGCTTTTTTGAGGCTATATTAATGATTCGTATGGAGTTCCTATCAAATTTAATTCTTGACACTAATAGACTACGTATTCCCCGCCATATACAACCAAGTGTGGGAACTTGTATTTTTCTCATTAAATATCAATTTGGTAGACTTCTGCCCATTGCTACATCGTGTCAAGATAATTTTGATTCAGTATATTTACTAATCATAAAGTTAATTACTAATCGAGGAGGAGTATGCCTCTATTTCTTTACTTAACAAATCTAAGTAATTGGAAAAATACTGAGGAGGACAGATGAAGAGGTGAATTCTTCTGAAAACCTCTCATGTGATAGATGTCAATTTATTAATAAGCACCATTGAAGTAATGTGATGTAAGTTGTTATTAAGCCAATTACCTGTTGTTCAAATTTCACATTTTCCTACCTTGAAATATTGCCTACGTTTTTGCCAATTTAAGATCTAGTCCTTCCTGAACAACTATTTCTCTGTATTCTCCATCTGCTAACCCAACCCTATCAAAGAATTAAATCCTGTATGTTATTGTCATTAGACAGATGCTAAATGCCTGTGACCTCCCTCAGAATAGTTATGCATCACTTCTAATGAAATATTTTTTAAGATACCACCAATCATTTACATCATTTCGCTTCCTCCTTTTTGAAAATTGGGAAATTAATTTTATATAGCTCCACAAAAGCTGTTCAAAAAAGGTCAAACAATTTCAAGAAATGAGTATGACATGCTGCATTATTATAAAGCACATTGCTAGGTTTCTCTAGAATTATACTTTTAATTCTAAGTCAGTTACATTGGGAATCTATATTAAACCATGAATGATGATGCAATTAAAAATGTCTGATTGACATTGCCCTTCAAAATGGAATTGGTGCTAATGAAAAACTGCTTTTGATATTGTGGAAATTCTGATTAAATGATTGCTGCTATAACTAACTGGGAAACTACACATCAAATGCTTCTAAATATCTGCTTGTCTTCCACCTCCTTTTCTACACTTTGGAGGGAGGGAAGAGCCGGGGGGTGGGGGAGATCTGTTCATTGAACTTAAGATCTTCAAAAGCATCAGCACCCTTTGCCATGATTTATTCATCCTTGCCCTGTCATTTGGTGTTGCTAAGGAAGGTCTTTAAACTTGTTGGCTGTGATTAACATTCCTGAAATTATGATTAGTTACTCATAATTACTCACAATAATTAGTTACTCAGGAACTGTGGCCTTTGTGGTAGAATACCACGGAAAGGTAAATTCACAGTACTTTATGCTGCTCACACACAACACGCAAAGTGGGGAAATAGATAACCTATGAGTTATTATTTAGACTCAATATTTTTAGAACAAGATTTGTTTTCAATGTGGTTATTTAATTGCTTGGTGGTGACTTTGAAATTCAGAAAGACTTTAGGTAGGTGGCTACTTGTCTGCTACAACAGTCCACTTGAGGAATTTGAGGGAAAAAGGAAGAAATCGCTGAAGCAAGTTTTTTGGCTTGAATCTACCTGATAATTCAGTGAAGCTACCCCAGTCAGGGAACCTGAAGACCAAGCCGATCCCAGGTCTATGGCTGAAACATTGGTGCTTGGGGTCAGGTTGTCACAACTCTGCTTTGCAGTTTTCTTAGCTTAAAGATGGAGAAACGCTGTCTCCAGCATTGCCCCAGGATAATTTCACTCAAATGTGAGTGTTTTATGAACTATGAAATACTGCACAGGCTCCCAGAAAAAAATATCTTTTCCCATTCACCCCCTAATTCAATCAGGATGGTCAATTGAATGGACATATATTATTTAAAGCTTGAATCGCCTATTAATCATCACCTTTGACAAAGAAACTGCATATGCAAAAATAAGTTCTATATAAAAAGCTCACAAGCATGATCTGAAGCACATTTTTTTGTTTATCCAGTTTTTTAAAAAAAAAATAAACCTATCATAGCATATTTTTAAAACAATATAATCCATTAACTTTTTTGTGTTGTTTAGTTGATTGATTTTCCACAAAAATAGTTTGGAAAAATGCCACATTTTCTCTGTTATAGACAAAATAAAACACATCATCATCAGACCATATTTTCCAAACTAAAAAATATATATATTTTTTAAAATGTTGTCTCCCATCCATTTATTTTATGGACACTAGCTGTTCCATGATGCTCCTGGCCAGAAACTCTTTCTAAATATTATGTTTGCATTTTGATTCTTTATCTTGGCTGTAAAATTACACGTAGCTAGTCTTTTCTCCTATAAACCCCATCTGTGGTTGCTGAAAGGTAAATTATTTTGTTGAAGGTCAGCATTAAATCCAGCCAGATTTACCTTTTATTAATCCTCATGCATTGCTTAGGTTGTAAGCTTTTTATCACTGTACTAGAATCAATTTTGGCCCCAGAATCACTCCTCTCAATCTGATCCACAATGCTGCTCAGTGCAGCGATGTTCAAATTTGGCCATCTGGGCGTTTTCAAACATGGCATCAGACCAGTGGAGTCTCAGTCTGGTGCAGTGTCTGATGTTCCCCTCTCTATCACACATAACCAATCATTTGTCCAAAAATGCATAGCCTCCATCCAACAGTTTACTGGGGCCACGTATGCTTCAGTCACGCTTTCTAACTCTCAATTAGAGAAATCTCAGATTTGGTCATTACATGTGTTATGAGTTGTGGAAACACAGGGGGTCCTTCAAATGGACAGACAGCTGAAAAACTTGGCGGGCAGTTAAATGCCAAGCAAGCGAGGCTCCCCACAGATCAGCGATTTCCTCTCACGCCTGCGTTCAGTCTCTGTTGAAAGAAAAGTAAAATCCTGTTTTCAGCGTTGAGTAAATGGAGGATGCGAAACTTACCGAGTCACAGGCAGCAGGGTCCTGTGCAGAAAATTGATGGGAAGGGTGCAATCACCTCAGCTGTTCAAATTAGATTTCTTCTCAATGAGTCTCCAGGTCCCTGTTTCATCCTTTGGAGATGGGCCAGAATGAAAAACAGACTGTACTTCCCAGGCTTCTCTACTCACAGACCTGCTGGGCATCCTTCCAAATCCAAATGCCACCTCTTCCCAGAAGCCTTCCTGGAAGCTTGCCCATTTGGAAGTGATTTTTCTCTTCATTTCCAAAGCACTGACTTACTGGGTGCAACTTGCCCCGCTGTGCACAGGGTGCACAGAGCTGCAGCCATCCACACGTGCATCTTTTTCTTCTGATCCAACTAAGGCACCCAATGGGCTAAGCAGCCATGTTTGCTGCTGGGCGTACTGAGAGTGCTTGCTCCATTCTTGTGCATTTGATCTGATCCTTTACACCCCTGTCTTCAGGTCTAGATTATCAGCCATCTTCAGGTCAGTAGCCATACCTTGCTTCTCTGGGTAAGCCTCACAATGTCTTTGCACTTGAAGGCTTGCCACCAATAATATTGAAAGTTGAGTGAATGTAGAATAACCAATAAAGCCATGCACTTCTCAGTTCAGCCATGGCTGCACATGCTCACTTTAGAATTAAAAAATTATCAGTTGTGCATTGTTTTTGACATAAAAATGCAACTTCTAAACCAAAAGTATTGGTATCATTCCACTCAGAAATCATTCATTTTAAGACATGCGAGCGTACAAATACAATGTTTTTCAAAATGAGGGGGAAGTGTCCAATGCATTGGGAAAATATTTTAGTGTGGAAATTGTGGACATTCTTCACAAATAAATGTTTGGTAATTATGATCTTGAAAGTTAGATTCCGGTTTTTTCTATAGAATGTATTGAAGTGACATTGGTTAGTGAAATCATAGGTTTAAGGTGTACAGTTCTATCATACATCATCTGTATATTGTATTGTGTGCTTACCACCCCAAATCAAGTCTCCTTCCATCACCATTTATCCTCCCTTTACCCTGGTCTACCTCCCTCCACCCCTTTCCCTCTAGTAATCACCATTGTCTGTCTGTTTGCTTACTCCCTTCAGCTTTTTCACCTGGCGCACCCCCCTACCCCCAACACACACACACACACACCTCTCCTCTGACAGCTGCCAACCTGTTTTCTGTATCTATGAGTCTGTTTCTATTTTGTTTGTTAGCTTATTTTGTTCATTAGATTCCACATATAAGTGAAATCATATGGTACTTTTCATTCGCTGACTGGCTTATTTCACTTAGCATAATGATCTCCAGGCCCATCCATCCTGTTGCAAATGGTAAGGTTTTTATGGCTGAGCAATATTCCATTGTGTAAATGTACCACAGCTTCTTTATTTACTCATTTACTGCTGGGCACTTGAGCTGCTTCTGAATCTTGACTATTGTAATAATGCTGTTTTGGGTTTCCTTGGATATATTCCTAGAAGGACAATCGCTGTATCATAAGGCAGTTCCATTGTTATTTCTTGAGGTAATTCCATACTGCTTTCCACGGTGGCTGCACCGATCTGCATTCCCACCAATAGTGCATAGGGGTTCCCTTTTCTCCACACCCTGGCCATCACTTGCCATTTGTTGATTTAGTGATGGTAGCCATTCTGGCAGGTGTGAGGTAATCTCATTGTGGTTTTAGTCTGCATTTCTCTGACAATTGGAGATGTTGAGCATCTTTTCATTTGCTCTATTGACCATCTGTATGTTGACCATCTGTATGTCCTTTCAGAGAAGCGTCCATTCATGTCCTTTGCCCATTTTTTATTGGATTTTTTGTTTCTTTGGTGTTACTTGTGTAAGTTCTTTATAAACTTTGGATATTAACCCCTTATCAGATATATTATTGGCGAATATGATCTCCCACTCAGTGAGTTGTCTTTTCATTTTGTTGATGGTTTTCTTTGCTGTACAAAGCTTTTTAATTTGATGTAGTCCAATTTGTTTAATTTCCTTTACCCAAGGTGATATATCAGAAAAAATAGTATTTCTATGAGAAATATCTGAGATTTTACTGCCTGTTTTCTTCTAGAATTTTTATGGTTTTGAGTCTAACATTTAAGACTTTTATCCATTTTGAGTGTATTATTGTGGATGGTGTTAGAAGGTGGTCTAGTTTCATTTCTTTGCATGTATCTGTACAATTTTCCCAACATCATTTATTGAATAGACTATCTTTACACCATTGTATGTTTTTGCTTGCTTTGACAAATATTAATTGACCATAAAGGCATAGAGGGGCTGAGAGGAAGGGGATAAAAGTGGGTGAGTAGGGGGAACTTGGGGACATCTGTAATATTGTCAACAATTTTTTGTGTGGGGATTTATTTCTGGGCTCTCCATTCTGTTCCATTGATCTATATGTCTGGTTTTTTGTTATATATATATTTCAGAGAGGAAGGGAAAGGGCAAGAGAGAATCATTGATAGGCTGCCTGCTGCACACACCCTACTGTGATCGAGCCCACAACGAAGGCATATGCCCTGACTGGGAATCAAACTGTGACCTCCTGGTTCACAGGTTGACACTCTAACCATTAGGCTCCACTGGCCAGGCTATATATCTGTTTTTGTTTGTTTGTTTGTTCTTTAAAATATATTTTATTGATTTTCTACAGAGAGGAAGGGAGAGGGGATAGAGAGTTAGAAACATCAATGAGAGAGAAACATCAATCAGCTGTCTCCTGCACACTCCCCATTGGGATGTGCCCACAACCAAGGTACATGCCCTTGACCAGATCGAACCTGAGACCCTTGAGTCCACAGGCCGGCACTCTATCCACTGAGCCAAACTGGTTAGGGCTATATATCTGTTTTTATGCTAGAACCATACTGTTTTTATTATTATGGCCTTATAGTATAGTTTGATATAAAGTAGCATGATTCCTCCAAATTTGTTCTTCTTTCTCAAGATTGATGTGGCAATTCAGGGTCTTTTGTGGTTCCATATAAGTTTTTGGAATATTTGTTTTAGTTCTGTGAAATAAGTCATTGGAATATTGACAGAAGTTGCATTCAATCTGTAGATTGCTTTGGATAGCATGTACATTTTAATTATGTTAATTCTTTCTATCCATGAACACAGTATATTCTTCCACTTATTTATATTTTCTTCAATTTCTTTCTTCAATGTTGATAGTTTTCTGACTACAGGTCTTCTACATCCTTGGTTAAATTTATTCCTATGTATCTTTTTATAGTCTGCTCTTTATTAGAAGAAAAATATAGATATAGTTGTACACTTTAATAAATGCTATACTAATTTAGCATATTTTACAACAGTTACACAAGATCCCTTATAACACTTAAATAATTATATTTCAAGGTTTTCTTTTGAATCATTTTTATGCAGTTGTAAATGGGATTGTTTTCTGAGTTTCCCTTTCTGATGGTTCATTATTGGCATATAGAAATGCAACTGACTCCTGCATATTTATTTTGTATCCTGCTACTTTACTGAATTCATTTATCAGTTCTAGTAGTTTTTTGGTGAAATCTTTAGGGTTCTTTATATTCAGTATTATCTCATCTTCAAATAATGACAGTTTTACTTTTTCCTTTCCAATTTGGTTACCTTTTATCTCTTCTTCTTGTCTGATCGCTGTGGCTAGGACTCTCAGAACTATGTTAAATCAGAGTAGTGAAAGCCAATGTCCCTGTCTTGTTCTTAATCGTAAGGAAAATGCTTTGAGGTTTTTGCCCATTAAGTATGATCCTGGCTGTGGGTTTGTCATATATGGTCTTTATTACATTATGGTATGCTCCCTCGCTTCCTACTGTGCTGAGAGTTTTTATCATAAATGGGTGCTGGATTTTATCAAATGCTTTTTCTGCATCTATTGATATGGTCCTGTGATTTTTATCCTTCATTTTGTTTATGTGGTGTATCACATTTATTGATTTGTGGATACTGTACCAACCTGGCATCCCCAGAATAAATCCCTCTTGATCATGATGTATGATCTTTTTATTGTATGGCTGGATCCAGATTGATAGAGATAGAGGCATCAGTGATAAGAGAGAATCATTGATCAGCTGCCTCCCTTGTAGGTAATCAACTGTCTCCTACTGCATTTAAGATTCTCTCTTTGTCTTTAAACTTTGCCATTTAACTGTGCTGTGTCTTTGTGTGGGCCTCTTGGGTTTCATCTTGTTCGGGACTCTCTGTGCTTCCTGAGCTTTTCTTTCACCAGGTTAGGGAAGTTTTCAGTCATTATTTCTTCAAATAGGTTCTCCTTCCAGTGGTGCAGACTCCTTGATCACCTGAGCTGGGTGCTCCAGGAATGTCTCTTGTGTGTGCTATGTGAGCCCTCCTGTTGTAATTGAGTCTTGATTTCTATTGGTCCGTTTATGTGTGACATCAACCCTTAAGCTGGCTGACTGTGAGGATCAACCTGTACCACAGTGTATGAGCTGCTGTGTAGATGCTGACCACACAAAGCAGGATTCACCTCCATAGCTTCTGGTGCCTGCCAAGATCTCCCTTTGGATATGCCACTTGTGGACAAGTGCATCCTGCTCTGATGTTGTCTGAAGCGGGTCCCTGGGTGTGTTTGTTCTGGGGCCTCTTATGAGGAACTCTTGTGCACACCAATGTCAGATGCTTCCTGTGACTGACCCTAGGCAACCTGTTTGGAGCTACAAAGTGATCTGCAATTTGTGACTGCCTCTGCTGAGCCGGAGTGTGCATGGGAAGCCATTTAATAACAGAATAATTAAAAATAAAAACCACAGGGAATTATGCTGCACTGAATCAAATTGCCAGCATTAATGATTGCCTTCATTTGCACCAATGTTTCATTCCTTTCATTCTGTAGCATCATGGCAGTGAGCACCATTAGGATAATATATTCCACAGGAGCTCATTATTTTCAGGGCTGGGGGAACAGGGGTATTGTTCCATGACAGAGCTACTAAATTTAATTGCCTCTACCTTGCATGCAGTACAAACATTCATTACCTTAATTTGTTAAAAATATATTACCTAAAATCACAGTTAACCAGGTCATACTATTGCTTAATCTCATAATATCCACCATTTTGGTCATCTTTCACTAGTGTTCTCTGAGGCAAGTTCCTATTTTCATTTTCACAATATCATTTCATAATTTGGCTTTTTAAGATCAAAACACCATTTCAGCAAGAGAAGCATTCAATATAGGCTTCTACATCTATTCTTGCAAATTAGCATGATGAATTGTGTTATTTTTTGTTTTATCTTAATTTACTCTATATTCAATGTTTATTTTATAATGACTATAAAAATTGTATGTATAGCCATGTCATGGTACAATAGGAATACTTTTTCTTTCCTGAACAACTTTTTAAACTTATTTGGTGTCTCTTATTGTCTTTGGTTTGCTGACTTTTCCTTGTATTTACCATTGCATTTTTCCCAGACTCTTCTCAAATTGTCTAAATATAATTTCAAGATATTAGAAACACTAATATTTTAACCAAGTTTTATTTTATCATTAATTGATTAATTTGAAATTAATTCTCAATTTCATTCACTCCGAATTCCCTTCTCCAATCTTTTGATGTAATTCAATCTGGATGTGTTAACCTGTATGCCCAGCTCCCATGAAGAGACCTCCCTTTGATAGCATCCTGAACATTGCCTTTGCTTCTCTTTGCTCTCACTTTGTTCACTCTCTCATTTTCATGGAGCATGTCTTCATTAGCATATCTATAAGTGTGTTGAGTAAATGTGCACAGAAGTAAATTTCTTAGAACTTTCATGTCTGAAATATCTAATTCAGATTTTGCACTTGATCTAATATTTGTCTGGATATAAAATTCTAGAGAGGAAATTATGTTTTCTTAATATTCTCTCCATATTCTTCAGCATCCAGTGTTGCTGGTGAGAAGACCAAAGCCATTTTATATCCCAACCTTTTTTATGTGGCTGGTCCTCTCACCCTGGACATTTGTAGCATCTTCTCTGTGTTCTTAGGCTCTGAAATGTCTAGATGATTTGATTTGATATTGGCTCATTTTCATCCACTGTACTGGATACTGGGTAGACTATTTCAATATGGAAACTCATGCTCCTCCATTTGATAAATGTTTCTTAAATGAATTTGTTGCTCATTTGCCTTTAAATTCCCCCCTTCTCTATTTTGGGAAAACTGATATTTGGGTACCCATCTTACCAGGTTGGGTCTCTAATTTCCTTATCTTTTCTTTATTATATTTCATCTTTTAAAAATATGTATCCTGTGAGATTTTTTAAACTTAATTATTATTATTATTATTATTGATTTTATTATTTTTTAAAGGGGGGGGGGAGAGAGAGAGAGAGAGAGAGAGAGAGAGAGAGGGAGAAACCTCCTGCACACACCCCAACAAGGACCAAACTTGCAACCTTCGGTTTATGGGATGGCACTCCAACCAAGTGAGCCACACTGGCCAGGGCTTTAACTTTATTTTTTAACATTTCTAAATGAGCTTTTTTTACATTATAATATTTTAATACCCCAAATATTATTTTTCCTCCAAAGTTTCCCTTTTATGAAATCTTAATCTTACTTCATAGTCATAATATTTTCCTTTTATTTTCTGTGGTTATGAATGACAGTCTTTTCTCCGGGAGAAAAAAAGGAGTTATCTTTGCCATTTAGGTGTCTGTTTCTTCCAAGTATGTCATTTGTTTTTCCCTGATTGTTGTGGTTTCTATTCCCTACCTAGTGGCTTGATTCAAATGTCTAATAATCCTTAGTTGCAGGCTCATATTTAATAGGTGGGGAAGGGATTGCTCAAAGCTATGAGTCTTCATGCCTATCTTCCTCCTATTGGGTGATAGATGTGGTTTGGCTCTGCAGGAGAGCAGATTGTCCAGAAAGAGTCTCCTAGATTTCACTAGAAGATAAAGCCTGGCTTCACCTTGCACACTTACATACTTTTCTTAAAACTCTTACTGATTTTTAATGAGGTTTAAGAAGGGAACTAAAATATATATGTTTGTTTACACAACCATCTTGACCAAAAATGTATTTCTGTATGGTCTTAGCAGCAAGAGTATAACTTGCAAAAGTAGGGATTCATTAAATAACTGTTAAAATATTGAATGAATGGATGATAATGAAAAGAAGTTAAACAGTGATTATCATTGCTATTCTTTTTTTAAATGTCTTGTTTAGAAAAGGTTATATTTTTAATTCAAAGTTAAAGAGTGAACATCTAAAGAACTTGTTCTGCGGCTCATTTGTTGCTGGAACAGTGATTTGGTCAAATGAAAGACTAAGAATCACCCATTTTTCATTGGCAACACCTGGCACAATTCAGACCCATGAAACACCTTTTTATAGAAGTTAATATCCCAGAAGGAACATCGCATTTTGATGTGAATGATGAATGTTTTAAAAAGTTACATACATATGACATTATGGGCAAATACCCCCTCCTGTTTTTTTTTTTTACCATGCTTATTAAATAATATTATATTGTCTAGGGATTTTTCTTATATTTTTCTGGTTTATTAATTTTCAATTAAATTATCATCCAGAGTTCCAGAGTTTTCAGATTTCAAGGCACTGGGAGCTAACTCATGGGCTGGCTTGAGAGATGCTAAGAGCCCTTTAGGGCATCGCACGACCAGCAGTGGATGAGTTCTGGGAACTGTGAGGCATTGCGTACTGAACATTTAGCAGGCCCTCTCTTTCTGGAAAATTACGACTTATATTTTGGGGAAATGTACTTAAATTATTTGTTGATAATTTTCTCCCCTCCTTGTTATGTTCTCCATTTTTTCATGGGATAATTTTATTCTCAAACATCGGGCATTCTGGACTAGTTTTCTAAGGTTCTTTCCTTTTCTCTATTTTCTATTTCTTTGTCTACTTTTTAAAATATATTTGTATTGACTTCAGAGAGGAAGGGAGAGAGAGAGAGAGAGAGATAGAAACATCAATGATGAGAATCATTGATCAGCTGCCTCCCACTCGCCACTGCTGGAAATCGAAACTAAAACCCAGGCATGTGCCCTGACCAGGAATCTAACCATGACCTTCTTGGTTCATAGCTTGACACTCAAACACTGAGCCACACTAGCCGGGCTTTGTCTAATTTTTTTTCCCCTACTTTTAGGAAGATTTCTTATAACTTTCTCTTGCTGTCTTTCTATTGATTTTTCATGTGTGTTATTATGTTTCTATTTTCAAATGCTGTTGGATTGTTGTTATTTTTTAAATGTAAGTGCTTTGCATTGGTAGGACCCTATTTGGGGTTCATGCATATTCCTAATAGTTTGGATTTGTTGTTTTAGGGTTGTTGTTTTTTCTCCCTGTATAATCTGTTTCCTTCAAGTTTCTTTGTTTTATTTTTTTCTTGATTATCAGTTTGGGTCTTTATCTGCGAGCCTTTCCTCAAATTTTTCTCATTCCTGCCTTTCTGTGCATGATTATGAATGAGGGCTTTAAAACCTGTGGCCCTGCT
>NW_006294681.1:1726379-1731422 GCF_000327345.1 Myotis davidii | reverse complement strand
CTAATCATGGGCTTCTCTGAACTACACTGTATGGTGACCCATTTGGACAGTGTGTTGGGGAATTCCAAATGTCAGTGTCTTGGATGTTTTGCTTCGATATAGAATAAATTTCCCAGAAACGAATCTTCCAATTTCTCTCTAGATGGAAGGGATGTGGGAACCAGTATCCTGAGAATGACTTAGAGGCAGAGGTGGGGGTCTTTGCATTCATTATTTGATATGCATCTGATCATGTATCCCATGTTGTCAGCATGGTGCAATACCCCCTTGTGCAGCATTTGCCAGCTCAAGTTCCTGCTTTCCTATTCTAATGACTGTATCTCCAGACCTTTGGGGAAGAAAGGGCATGTAGCAGTGAGATATCTAACTGGTTCTCAGACAGATTCTACCCAGGTTCTTAGCCTGATTTCAGATCTACCTTCTTTACTTGCATTTCAGAAGTAACTAAATGCTTTTTAAAAAAATTTATCTTTGTTGTTGAAAGTATTACAGATCTTCCCTTTGCTTACTTGTTTGTTTGTTTGTTTCCCATTGACCCCCTTCACCCCACACTCACCTCTCCCAGGCCTTCTCTATTGTCTGTGTCCATGGGCTATGCATATATGCATATAAGTTCCCCAGTAATCACTCCCCACACACCCACCCACCCCCCGCCTTCCTTCTGAAATTCATCAGTCTGTTCCGTGCTTCTATGTCTCTGGGTTTGTTTTGTTCATCAGTTTAATAGAGCCGCATGTGGCTCATGAGCCTCAGTTTGCTAACCACAGCCTTGGGGGATGTCAGAGAGCCTGCTTCAGCCAAGTGAGATCATGTGATAGCTATCTTTCTCTGACTGGCTTACCGTTTGTACAGCATGGGTGGACCTGGAGAGTATTATGCTAAGCAACTAATGCTTTTTTATGATTCTGCAAATATAACTTGTGTCTGTGCCTCTCTCTCCCTATTGACATCAGTTCCCTCTCATCCATTTACTCCCACCTTTCAAAACTGGGTGCCCATTTCCTCCTCTGATGTTTTCCCCATCCCTGTGGATGTCTTTAAATTATGTCCCTTCACAATCCTATATAATAAAAGCCTAATATGCTAAGTGTCTGGTCGTCTCTTTAACCCCATGGTCGGCAAACTGTGGCTCACGAGCCACATGCAGCTCTTTGGCCCCTTCGTGTGGCTCTTCCACAAAATACCACGTGCAGAAGCGCACGTACAGTGCGATTGGCTAGAGAGCATGGTGGCGGTGGCGGGAGCCTCTCCTGCCTCCTTGGCAGCACTAAGGATGTCCGACTCCCCAGGAGTGGGCCTAAACCAGCCGTGGGCAAACAACGGCCCGCAGGCCGGATCCGGCACGTTTGAAATGAATAAAACTAACAAAAAAATAAACCCGTACCCTTTTATGTAATGATGTTTACTTTGAATTTATATTAGTTCACACAAACACTCCATCCATGCTTTTGTTCCGGCCTTCCGGTCCAGTTTAAGAACCCATTGTGGCCCTAGAGTCACAAAGTTTGCCCACCCCTGGCTAAACCATCCATTGGACATCCCCCGAGGACTCCCAGACTGCAAGAGGGTACAGGCCAAGCTTTAGGACTCCCCTCTTCCCCATCAAGTGCACAAATTTCATGCACTGGGCCTCTAGGAGTTTTTATGTGTGTTTGCAGTACCCTATCTTAATAAGAAACTAAGATGGTATAGTTTACATCTTGACTCTTCAGAGCATATAACAATGTCTTGTACATAGTAAACACTAAACTGGTATCTGTAAAATTGAATATAAACACATCCAAAACACAGTACTACAACATTTTCACATTTGACAAAGTATCTCTTTTCCCCCCCAATAATGCAACATAAGTAAAACAAAACACACACACACACACACACACACACACACACACACACCTATATTGGAAAAAGTTAACAAAACTTTGAATGGGCACTTTATTTACTCTTGTGTTTTATCTATTTTAAAATATTTATTGAGAAGCCACAGTGTCCCTAGTAATCACTGAGATTAATGTTTGCATTTTGTTACACAGCATGACTATTACAAATAGAAGATCATTTAATCATTAGGCATGTCCTCTAGATTAGTTTTTATAGGTTAATATTTGTTAATTCCCAAATCAAATATTTACTGAAGTAAATATTTCAATGGTTTATGTGTCACTAAATACAACTTTGATATATAAAAGTTCTTATTCCATTACTAAATTTAGTAATGCAAATAAAGTTTTAGTTTATTGCTTCTGTATAAAGCTTCGGCCAATTCTGAGGAGGCTAGAAAACTAATAATGTATTTAGAATTTGTTTAGAATCAGGTTGTTTTTATTAATATTTCTCTCAAGCAGAATTATACTTAAATCACTTGACTTTGAAAGATCGGGGTTTTAGTTTATCCAGATAGTACAATATTTCCTTAGGGGCATAGCAGCAGATATTTAATTTTCATACTTGGATATTTGATCTATACAAGTTTATGGATCAGCAAGCAATATAATTTGCCAGACATGTCTCCATTTTTCATTTTAGAAATAGACCAATTGCTTAGTGCACTAGTACGGCATTTCTTGTGTAACAGTTTGCACAGACTGTAACTGGTTTTCTTTTATAAAAAGAAAAGCATGAAGTTTGTATTCAAACTGGTTTATTGAAGGAGTAAATCTTTACATAGAGGATGACAGTATTACTTTTTAATGTATATGATTTTTTTAAAGTAAATCAGATATTAGGATAGCTTTCATTCAAAACAGAAAGACTGTTTCTTTTTCATTACAGCCTTTAGTAGTTATATTGCCTTTTACTTCATAGGTAGATTATTTTGATTAAAATAAAAAGGAATTAGGAAGAATATACCATACATTTATTGATTATTTTCTATATGCCAGATATTCTGCTAAACATTGTATTTGGGTTTTATTTAATCCTCATAACCCTACAATTCATTGCAATTCACATTTTACAGATTAGAAAAAGACCAAGACATAATAATAAAATGTAATGAGATAATAAAATTGATAATAAAATAAAATAAAAAGGAATTAGGAAGAATATACCATACATTTATTGATTATTTTCTATATGCCAGATATTCTGCTAAACATTGTATTTGGGTTTTATTTAATCCTCATAACCCTACAATTCATTGCAATTCACATTTTACAGATTAGAAAAAGACCAAGACATAATAATAAAATGTAATGAAATAATAAAATTGTTAATAAAAATCTATATAATAAAAGCCTATGCGATTGGAACAACCAGAACGACCAGTCGCTACAATGTGCACTAGCCACCAGGGGGCAGATGCTCAGTACAGGAGCTGCTCCCTGGTGGTCAATGCACTGGTCAGCCAGAAGCCGGGCTCACAGGGGCCAGCGCAGCAGCAGTGCTAAGGAGCAGCGAGCCGAGTGGTAAAGAGAAGCAAGCAGGTGGGGGGTAAGGAGCGAGGGGTCCCAGACTGTGAGGGGGCGCAGGCAGGGCTGAGGGACACCCCGCTCCAGTACATGAATTTTGTGCACGGGCCTCTAGTAATAAAATAATCACTAATATTCGGTAAATATTAGTGAATACAGACTATACCTAGAACACTGTTCCAAGCACTCTGTGTGTGTTATGTCATCTGGCTCACCACACATATGAAGTGGATAAAGTTGTCATTCCTGTTTAACAAATGAAAAAGTAACTGACCCAAAATCATGAGGCCAAAACTCAAAGCATCCATAGTTGGTGCTAAAATATGACTCCAGGATCACTTGGGAAATTTTATGCTGCAAAGAAAAGAAACTTTGACTCTCAAAGTGCTGTAGACATTTAGGGTATTTATCATCTCACATCCCAAAGCTTCCAAGTAAAGCAGGATTCAAGATTGGTTGATGCAGTGATGTCATCAAGGACCCAGAATATCACTGTGCTTCTATTTTGCCACGTGAGTCTGGCTTCCAAAATCAGATCTACTCCTACTGGCTATCTATTAAAGCAAGGTATTTAAACCCACTGAGCACAGTATATTCAATGTAATTGAGAATGACAACATTGCAGTGTGGACTCAGGACTGGAGGCAGGAAGGTGGCAGCTTCATATATTGGTACCCACTTCCTCATCTACAAGGTCAGCAGAATGACATCCTCTACCCCAGAGGTGGTTTGGAAGGTAAAGTCAATTAAAATACATAGAGTGTAAGAATCATGGCAGGCCTATTGTAAGAGCTGCATATGTGTTAGATATTATTGTTGTTGTTTTTCTAGTTGTGCTCTTATGACAATGTCCAGAAAAAGACATTATGGTGCCGTCTTAAATATGAAAATGGTCAGTCCATGAAGCAGATTTTCTCACATGCCCGCTTTATGGGAGTTGGGTTTCAGGCCCTTTCCTGAAATAATCACCAGATAGTGTAACAGGCGCACCTTTAGACCAATAGTTGGGACATCCGGGAGCTGAGGGCAGCATCACCTTTCCTGAGGCACGGGGCCATGCAAGCATTAACCAAGGGGCGAGGTCCTCGTCACCCCTGGCTGCTGATGGGAGTGGAATTCTTGTGATAGCCCAACGAGAAGAATATTCTGAGACTCACAAGGGAGGAAGAGTGATCTTTATTTCCACAGGATCACATCCCTGAGTTTCCAAAGACCCATTTCCCTTTGCCCAGTCATTGAAGAAGTGTAGCTGAGGCTTCGGTAGAGCTAAAATCAGAGGCAGCGTCCAGAGTTTCTTTCCACGTTGGAGCCAGGTCCAGTCCAGCATCTGCCGGGAGCCGGTCCATCCTGGCTATTTCAAGGGACCTGGCATATATGGCATACTGTTCTTAATATATTTGCTCACCTTCTTGGCACTATGTGTTTTAACCAAGGTCACCTCTCCGAGAAAGGTTGTTTCCCCAGGTAGAGATTTTCCCCTGAAGTTAGGTAGGGAATAAAACCCCTTCACTAAGTGCCAGGTGGGTAATTAATCTCTTTAACTACGAACAATCATGCTTAAACTACATAATGTCATTACTTTGTCTTGTGGCATCTGCTATAAAATAAAGACACGGCTTGTGGGCGCTGG
>NW_006294681.1:1725098-1726159 GCF_000327345.1 Myotis davidii | reverse complement strand
ACAGAACTTGGCTGGAGATTGTGGCTAGAGATCCTGGCAAGGCTGCTGATCAACTGAACGCTGTCTCCATGTCATTCCTTCTTCGCTGACTCCGTCCACACCTATGAGTAACCCCTGGACCTGCTGGTGTTGGACCCCAGCAAGCATCAGGCTAGCTTCACTTGTGTTTCCCCCTAGAGTTCATCAATCCATTGCATGTGGGTCTGCAGGTTCACATGGCTGTGGAGGAAGCACGGGCAAATGCAAGGAAGCCAAGAATGAGCCAAGAGCATAAGAGCAACAAAGAGAGAGCGCCTTTGTTTAGGAAGAGTACCGTATTTGCCGGCGTATAAGACGATTTTTTGGCCCTGAAAAATATGCCTCCAAGTGGGGGGTCGTCTTATACGCCAGGTACACTTCAGATAGACTGCCCATAGTGCTTGCCCCGTGCCATAGTGGCCTCCCGATGCCCGCCCACTTCATTCCACATACCGTTCAGGCATCAGCAGCGCTGCTGGGTGTATGCTCGGCTGTTATGCGATTTTGCTGTTATGCGATTTTACCACACTCGCAAAATCGCACACAGCCGACCATACACCCAGTATGATAGCGCAAAATCACGAATCGCGATACCATACTGGGTGTATGGTTGGCTGTGTGCGATTTTGCGAGTGTGGTAAATTCGGGTTACCGTATATTTCTTTACATATGCATTGAAGATTCGCGATTTTGCGCTATCATGGTGCCTGTTAGAATGTTGAAGAGCTCGCACTTGCGCACTAGTGAGGTCCCAGGGAGATGCTGATGCAAGGGTGGACCAGACTGCTATAGTGACAGGGCGGGCAAACAGGGAGCAGGGACCAATCAAATCAGGCTTTGTATACAGCCAACAGCCAACCACAATACTGCCCCATTGTACAGTACAGCATAGAAAATGTCGACCAGTCAAACCCCTATCATCCCTATCATGGCACCAAGATGTCGTTGATGAACTTTTAATATCAGATGATGAAGAGGAGTTTGAAGGCTTTTAAGGTGAAACTGTCACGCCAGCAAACTTGCTAGGGACTTGCCCAGGAGAG
>NW_006294681.1:1711281-1723575 GCF_000327345.1 Myotis davidii | reverse complement strand
GGAGGCAGCTGATCAATGATTCTCTCTCATCATTGATGTCTCTCTCTCTCTTTCTCTCTCTTTCTCTCTTTCTTCCTTCCTTCATCTCTGAAATCAGTACAAATCCTATCTAATAAAAGACAAAGGGGGTAATTAACTGTACCTTCGCTTTGCTTCCCATTGGCTAATCAGGGCAATATGCAAATTAACCACCAACAAAGATGGCGGTTAATTTGCATACTAGGCTCCAAGCGGTGGAGCGAAACCACGTACCCGAACTCTCTCTCTCTTTCTCTCTCTTTCTCTCTTTCTTCCTTCCTTCATCTCTGAAATCAGTACAAATCCTATCTAATAAAAGACAAAAAGGGTAATTAACTGTACCTTCGCTTTGCTTCCCATTGGCTAATCAGGGCAATATGCAAATTAACCACCAACAAAGATGGCGGTTAATTTGCATACTAGGCTCCAAGCGGTGGAGCGAAACCAAACGTACCCGAAGCCTGCTGAGCAGCGAGGCCTCATGGCCCCGGGATCAGCGGAACTGGGAGGCCTCACGCCCCTGGGATCAGCGGAGCAGCAAAGCCTGACAGCTGGGGGGAGCCCAGCCAGAGCGAAGGCCTGGGTCCTGGGTGCCAGAGGAAAACTGGTGCCAGCAGCCAAGGGAAGAGAAGGCCTATTGCATGAATCTCTTCGTGCAACAGGCCTCTAGTATATATATATAAAATTGCTGTAACTAAAGGACATTTGATCAAGAGGAAGCACTGAATTTTACTACAAATGGTGATTTGACTATAGCTGAAAAGAGTTTATACCCAGAATGTGAAAGTTGAAGACACCACAGTAACTTGTATTGTTAAATATTGTTAAACATTCACATTTTTCTATAGAAATAATTTCATTTTCTAGCAAAAGTCGTTTATTTTGATTTGGATATACTGTACTCAGGCATTTTCCTAGAGCATTAGGATATCCTAGAACACGTTAAGCTTCTCAGATTTGGAAACTGCTGTTTTTTTTGTATCTGCCTTTGCTTTACTCTTTGCTTCATCAATTAATGGTTTGTGCCCATTAAGACCGACATCATTTCTTAAGGTATATAAATGTCTATTCACTCTGTTGTACATCTGACACTAATAATATTGTGTCAACTATAATTTGAAACTAACTTTAAAAGATTGACATTGTAATGAGTCTCTTAATAAAAACAAAGTTATGTGTTTTATTTTTTGTTGCGTGCTTTATTGTAATTCCAGTTGTATCTTTACAGTACCAAATCATGAATAATCATCATCCAGCTAATTTTATCAAGTTCTAATTTTAAATTCTAAATTGACCAAGTTAATTTTAAGTGTCCAATATTTGTGTACACAGGTTGAGATTCTTACTAAAGAATAAAGAGTTTTATTAATTTGTGATAAGCATGTTTATGTATGAGTATAAGAAATAGACTTTGTAAGTAGAATTTCAAATCTTTTCAATTTACCAGACAAATAATCATTTACTCCTCTCCTCCCCACCCCCAATGTTTATGTAATGGTGAATCAGATGGCAAAAATTCTAGGTAGAAGAAGAAATGTTAGGACTTTTCCAGAACATGACTGTTTTCTGATTCTCTCTTAGGCTCCTTAACCTGCAATCATGGATTTTCTGGGTCAGTATGGGCCTAATTCTTATAAAACAACCTCAGCCAAAAAGGCTATGGCAAATTGAAGGACGATTACTTGTGATATTCTTTGTGGAGTTGTAAAACTGTACATATTTTAAAACTAAGCAATTCCTTAGTATTTTAATTCTGAGATCACACCTAAGGGACTGCAGGTTAATTGACTAAACTCTGAAAAATGCTGTCAAACCAATTATTCATTGATACATTTTTAAAAGACATTTTAATAGGTCTTTTTTAATTCATGTAGCACTTTCCTTAATGGATTAAACTGATTCATCTGTACAAACACAGAGTTTTTTACATGAATATTGTTCATTTTAACATGTGATTGACAATATTCAATTGTGGTCAAAACCATCTTTCAGAGTAGCTTAGCATAGTACAATGGGAGGCAGTCAATTTTTTATTTCAATGCCAATTCTCTTTCTTGTTAGCTGTCATTTAAAGCAAATTCATCATGTTTGTTTATTTTCTTCCTTCCACACCCTAAGATAAATGTTTACTCTACTTCTTTTATAATCTGTTACATTTAATTCTCTAATACACATGGAACTTACCATTTGATTTTTAAATGGGCATACTATTTATTTTATATCTAAAAACCAATGATTCATTTGCTGACCATTAATTACATACGCACCATACCTTTAGCTCTGTGCTAGGCACCATGTATACAAAATGAATCCATGGCAGTTCTTGAGAATCATAAAATCATTGGCAAGACTGGCTGTAAAGAGATAAATTGCACCACAGTATGGGAAGGGCCAAAGAGCAAGAGGAGACACATAGCTATGCCTCCATTGATGAGGTTTCTGCCTCTTGGTGCAGCCAGGATGCTGAGGTTCATGGGGTTCTCTGGTCACAAAGCTGGACTCACATTAGCAGAGAAAAAGCAGGTGTACTACTGACTATGGACTCGGTCTGTCTAAGGCTGGATAAAAACTGGGTAAGCACTGCTGCTGTCACTCCTAGGTCAATAGTCCAGAAAGATCAGTATATAATAAGCGATACCCAGGTAAATATCAGGTGTAGAATGGTCCTTGGAATGTTTGTAATGCTATGATTAACCTGTGTGTGATGTGGAAATTTAGTTCAGAGAAGGCTTCTTTGGAATCTTCCTCTCCTTCCTCTTTTCTATGAGCTCCCAACACTCCCGTCCACATTATTCTGCTTATCCTTCTTGTGGGACAAGAAGCATGTGTAGAAGAGAGTGGAGTGGGGAACATGGGTGAGGAAGACAGCCTCAGAGAGTCTGCTGTCACTTCATTAAACATCTAAACCATCACAGGCAAATGGCCTGCTAAGAATGGATGGATCCGTTAGTGATGCTAAGGTTCTTTAAGGTTCATTGTCGACTCCTTTCATTGACATGGATGGAGCCTGGTGAGATTCTCTTGGAAACTAGTCTTTGAGATGGTAATTCACAATGAGAAGCTATGAAAATTTCTGGGATGAACTAGCCTATGAATCATTGTCCTACAATTAGCTGAAATCTTGTTTGGTTTTTATTTGTTTGTTTCTAGTTTTTTTTAATTTATCTTTATTGTTGAAAGTATTGCATATGTCTCCTCTCCCACTCCCCTCCATTCTATCCCGCACCAGCTCCCCCTCTCCCACCCCAGGCCTTCACCACACTATATTGTCTGTGTCCATGGCTTAAGCATATATGCATATAAATTCTTTGGTTGATATCTTCCCATCCACCCACCCACCCCCGCCTTCCCTCTGAGATTTAACAGTTTGGTCCATTCCTCTATGTCTCTGGATCTATTTTGTTCATCAGATTATTTTGTTCTTTAGATTCCACATATGAATAGTATCACTATGTTTTACTCTAAGCATCTGACTTTGTTCTCAGCAAAATCTGCACAAATATTCCATTTGTCTTACACATTGACTGACAGGTAAGTTTTGAACATTACCAACATAGTGCAGTGGGTCTCTCCAATCCTTTGCTAGGTCTGGATCTATTTTGTTCATCAGATTATTTTGTTCTTTAGATTCCACATATGAATAGTATCACTATGTTTTACTCTAAGCATCTGACTTTGTTCTCAGCAAAATCTGCACAAATATTCCATTTGTCTTACACATTGACTGACAGGTAAGTTTTGAACATTACCAACATAATGCAGTGGGTCTCTCCAATCCTTTGCATACATTTCTATCAGATGCAAGAACTGACCTAGCAAAAAATCGCCACAATTCACACAAACCAAAGGCATTACTTTATGTGTAATTATGACCAAATGGAGTATTTATCAGACTAGGAAGCTGTAATTTACCTATCCCCAAGGTAAAACATTTTTTCCAATCCTGAGAATCATTATATAAATGGTCCAGCATGTTTTCTGTAACAATCCCTGCTATTTTATGATGAGCCGATAGCCCTACCATATTTACGCATTTACATTAAATTATAGGAACATCTTTATTTCTAAATGTTCATCAATAAATATGCAATATGCACTGTGTATGATACAGTCTGTTACCAGCTACCTGAATTTGAGAGCAGTATTCATGGTCACGAGGAAAATAAACGACCGAAGAATACCATGAATTATCACATAGCTGTAAAAATTCTCAATGGAATTATTACTTATAATTCCAATTCTGTCTTTTGTTAATGGTATGTAATTTAATGGATCTAACCTTTGGATCCAAGTTTACTGAATGTCCTCATTAAATTCTTTGTCCTCCTGGGTACAGGCAGTCAATCTCTATCTGACAGTGGTGGCCTTCATTTCACAGCACAGTTATACACACCAATCCATCCTTACCCGAAATGCATCACTATGGATTATGCATCTATTTTACCCCTTCTCTTCTTCATGGGTCTTTAATGAGCACCTTGTAACAGTATATACTGGTCTCAGATATAATGCGATCATGGGGAGGGGGTGACCGGGAATATTTTTGCCCTTGTAGAATTTATGTCACTCGTATTCCCCAATTCCAGTGCCTTTTTGCATGGCCTCATCAGTCCTGGAGTATATATTCCTTCTAGAGTCACATCTAGAAACTGTAAATGTAAGTATATAACTTAAAAAAAGAGGCAGATGATCTAGATAGCATAATCACTGTCTGAAGAATGCCTCAATTTTTAAAATATAGCCCCTGGCTGGGTAGCTCAGTTGGTTAGAGCATCGTCCAGACACACCCAGGTTTCAGGTTGCATCTCCAGTCAGGGCACATAAAGAATCAACCAATGCATACATGAATAAGTGGAACAAAAAATCAATGTTTCTCTCTCTCTCTCTCTAAATCAATCAATAAAAATATAAGGGAACTGCCTGGACTTCTGAATTGAAATTTAAATCTTATATAATTTGCCTAAAGTATGACAGTACTGCTACTTGGCACATGGCCTAAAATTAGAGAATGTTAAACAGGTAAATGGAAATTAAAGTCCTTGAGGATATGGAGAGAATGCCAGTGCCAGGTCCACTATTTCAATTCTCATTGGATTAAAGGTTAAAGAAAATCAGCCGATAGCCTACTACTCAAATTGAGATTTTTTTTTTCTTAACAGTGAGACTGTGGTTAGAATGTGAGGCAAACTGGGCATTTTCAGGCTGACTTACCAGGTTCTGGTGTGACTGCTGCCTTTGAGGGCTATGGGTTCTTCTTCCTCAGCAAATGGGACCTTTAGAAACATAACCCTTCACTGAAAAAAAAAATAGATATTTTGAGGAATGATAGTTTTGACTGTAAAAAGAAAAAAAATCATCTTCTGTTTGATCTATTTCTTGAAAGTCTGCAAACTAACTTTTAAAGTTCTAGACTTCCTCAAAAACTGTGTGTTTCATTCCAAGACTCAGAGCAATAGAGTTGGACCCATGATTGGTGAGATGTGCTGTCATATTCTGGTTACCACCCTCTACTTTGCCTGCCCTTGGCCCCTAGACCAGGCTTTTTAGTGTGCACAGAGCTCCTGATGAGTCTCAAATTAACAAATAAGATGCCACCAGACCTCATCATTGGTTGACAAGATGCTCAAAGCATCACTCTATAGCAAAACTATATCAGATAAGATGCCACCAGACCTCATCATTGGTTGACATCACTCTATAGCAAAACTATATCAAAGCTTATGAGTCACTTTCTACAAAAATGGCTTTGAATTATAGTTCTAAATGCCTTTGTTCTTCATTCACCAATATATTTTAATCTATCTAGACTATATCTTTTAATTATAAAGTGCTAATTAAGAAATTATAAAAATGTTTGTACTGTGATGAATAGAGAATAATGACTCTAAATAGCCTTCCTGTTAAAGGGATGAGCAAGGAGAAATTTATGCATTCATTTTTAGAGACAATTTGAGGACCTAATAAGATATTAAAATTTTTAATGATTTATATGTATAGTGAGACTATTATATTCATAAAGAGGAAAACCTGTACTGTTTGAAGACTCCTTGTGTTTAGACAAAGGGGAAATGGGGCAGAGCATAGACAAGCACTTGTGACTTCATCCTGTTGTCACTCAGGCACTACAATAGATGTAGCCACAATCAACTACTCAACATCCCTTGAAGATTCCACCAGGGAAGTCTCCCCACAGGAATAATCACAGTTCATGGTGGGAGGATTGTTTGGTGGCTAGAGGCAGATCTGTGAAGGGGAGTTCTTCCACCTTGAATAATAGTATGTATATTTGTCTAGGACAGCCGTGGGCAAACTACTGCCCACGGGCGGATCCAGCCCATTTGAAATGAATAACACTATTGAAAAAAAAAGACAGGACCCTTTAATGTAATGATGTTTACTTTGAATTTATATTAGTTCACACAAACACTCCATCCATGCTTTTGTTCCGGCCCTCCGGTCCAGTTTAAGAACCCATTGTGGCCCTGGAGTCAAAAAGTTTGCCCACCCGTGGTCTAGGAGTTTATGGAAAGGATAGTTAAATGTGTTTTTGGACAAGTTGGATGTTTTAAGACCAGCCACTGTCTGCAAAGAGAACAACCAGAAATTGACCAAAGATCCATGAAAAGAAATGGGATCCTCATGATCTGCCAATTGAAAGGGATTCAAGTGTTGTTTGGAAAACTTCAAATTCAACTCAGTTGAGGAAGAGCTCAAAGTTGTCATATTTCACTTAGAGAAATTAAAATTATTGGGATTGATCATTCCTAGTAAGAATGAAATAATTTACTTTCTAATATGAATTAATAGCTTGAAAGCACCCTGATCTTCACACCATGACTCAGCCCCCGGGGGGGTGGGGGGGGATAGACAATGACCCTCATTATCATACTCCCTCCCCCCCAAAAATAATGAAATAGTAATCAAATAAAGCTGTTAATTGTTAGGTAATTTCTTTGTGGTCATTGGACTTTACACACTTATGAAATACCTGGCTAGTGATAATTTAATCTTGTTTAGAAGAAGGGCATAGAGCTAATGTTTGCAAAAGGAATCTCCAAATTTGGTACAATTACTTATAGTCATATAAAGGGATCTATGGAGAGAGGAAAAGAGACAATATTCTCAAAGTGAATATAGATGGCTACTGTGGGTAGATGTGGGCTTTTATTTTCAGTTGAGCTCCTCCCCACAGCAAAGTGAATAGCAGCCCCATACAGGCCAAAACTTGTATGGAACCCTAAAGACGCTAATGAGGAGTCAAGCAATGAGAATGGGCTATCACATCCCCCCTTGCTATGATGAAATCCACCGGAGACTTGTACTTGAGTCATTGTCTCTAACACTGCCTCCTGAAAGCCAGCCAAGATCTGCAACTTGAGATTAATGGTGATAGATGAGAACCTACCAGAGAGGTTTTTACCACATCCAAGTCTGCAGTTAATCAGACCTTTTTCTTAATCGCTTCCTTTACTTTAGCAAAGGAAGCGATTAAGAAAAACAGTCTTCTTTTACAGAGTTTTAAACCACACCAGCAGCCGCATCCACAGGTCAAAAAGACCAACATTGATTGCTCTATTAATCCAAGTACCTTTCAAAAAGGGAACAGTTAAAAGGATTATATGGTTTTTCCTATCACATTAAAACCAACTTTTTTTTTTTAATCAATCAAGGAATTTTTTCCTACCAAAATTGGAGAGAGGGAAAAAAAATTTAAGATAATTCCTTCCAGGTGTTAAACTAAGCAAAAAAAAAAAAAAAAACTGATTGAATAGGAAAATTTCTGTTGTGCAAATGAAGTAAAATGTGTGCTTACATACATATGCATGCATGAATTATGAATACACCAAACTATAAATATAACTCATTAGTGCCAGCATGAAGCACAAAAGTAGCACATTTTTATGGTCTCAACATCTTAGTTAGCATAAAAGGCATAACATTGTAATTAAATAATTATTGATTAACACAAAGACAGAGAAGCCAGATGTGTTGAATGGGCTTAGTAATTAACTAAGTAAACTACAGGTGTTTAAAATTCATAGCGTACAAATGAAATGTATATTAATTTTTAATCATCTGTAGGCAAATCTTAGTGGATTCAGGTGCAGCAATTATGTACCATAAATGTCAATATCTGTGAATGTACATTATACTTTCACAAATATTTGAGGCATCACTGGCAGGAAATAGTTTCAGTGCTCCAATGCTTGGTGTTTAGAAGGCTGTTGTTCCAGGGACATTGCTGATTCTGCTCTTTGGACCTGATGAACAACGAAAGTAGACAAACCAGTATAAACGAAGGCATGGCTAGTGAATGGACAACTAAAAGGTAAACACAGATAAGAGAAGAGGAGCTTGACATGTACAAGAAAAACAAAAGTTTTCCCTGCAAATTGAAGGTTTTTTTTGTTAACTTCTGTGCTTACCCCACCCATCTTTAAGGTGGCCCCTCAGTAAAAGCGGGCTTCATTGTCTTGGCAAGGTGGCTCAGTTGGTTGTACTGTCCCTCATACACCAAAAGGTTGCAGGTTTGATTCCCGGTTGGGGTGAGTCTGAGAAACAACCAACTGATGTTTATCCCTCACATTGATGTTTCTCTCTCTCTCTCTCTCTCTCTCTCTCTCTCTCTCTCTCTCTCTCTCTCTCTAAAAATCAATAAAAACATATACCTGAGTGAGGATTTTTTAAAAAGTGGGTTCTATTAACATCATTTCCTCTAATGGAATTAATCATTTCTTTAGAGCCATTATTAGGAACCTGAGAGTTTTTGTTTGGTTCCTTCCAACAGCGATCAAATGGCTCAGAAAAGCTGTAACTATTGGCTACTGATGGCTCTTAGCTTCAGAGTATTGTCATCAGCCAATGAGACCCTTTCTGCTCAGTCCCTGAGTCATCCTTAATTGATCTCTTCATCTCATCTCCACATGCTATTCTGCCTCCAAAAGATATTTCACCTCTCTGTTCTGCCCCTCTCTACTGCTATCATCTTTCTCCTAGTCACCATATCTGCTATAGTAACTACCTAACTGGCTTCCACTTTTAATCCATTTTCTCTACAGTTATTAAAATTATCTTTTAAAAAAAATACACAAGTGATGTCAATATTTGATTTCCCAACTGGACATCGAGTAAAATCCAGACTCTAGCATTTCTTGTTTCCTATCGCTTTAACCTCATCTTCTATGACTCTTGCCCTTTCACCTTCACTGCAGCTACATAGACCTTCAGTTGGTCCCTGGAATATTTATTTTTTAATATATTTTTATTGATTTAGAGAGAAAGGGAGAGGGAGAGAGAGTTAGAAACATCAATGATGAGAGAGAATCATTGATCAGCTTCCTCCTGCATGTCCTTCACTGGGGATTGAGCCAGAAACCTGGGTATGTGCCCTGACCAGGAATCGAACCTTGACCTCCTGTGAAGGACAAACATCAATTGGTTGTTTCTCATACTTACCCCAGCCAGGGATCAAACCCGCAACCTTTTGGTATATGGAAGACACTCCAACCAACTGAGAATAGGTCGATGCTCAACCACTGAGCCTCACCAGCTGGGCCAATCCCTGGAATATTTCGACCTCTTTGCTGTCTCATGATCTTTGCACTTGTAGTCTTTTCCCAAATCTTCACATGTCTAGTTCTTTCTCATCTAAACGTTTTAGCCCAAATGTCAGCTATTGGAGAAGCCTTCTCTGACCATTCCTCGTTCCCATCACCCTTCATCACATCATTTTCCTTTTGTTAGTTTTTGCAATAATGTATTATTATTGTTGTTTATTTATTTGTTTACTTTATTGCCTATCTTCTCCATTAGAATATATGTTTCATCATGAGGCCTGGGATGATATTTTATGTTCACTCTTAAATCCCAATGCATACCTCATATGTGAGGAATTCACAGGGCAAAGAAACTTCAGCTTGGGTGCTTAACTAGTGAAGTATTGAAGTGAAGTTTGAGCTCAGAGTGGTAAGTTAGTAAAGAAGTAGCAAGGTTTGTTCACATAGGTTCTGGGCCCTTAATTCCCTATCTCTGATAAGAAAGTCTCTGTACCTTCTGGTGCAGGTAGGGTACCTTTCACGTGGGAGATTTAGTTCCTGCTTTCAGAGGACAGAGAGAAGGGTCAGAGCATTCTTGCACTGACTGTTTCTCAAGGAACTTGAATTAAAAATAATCAGTGTGCCACTTTGGCATATTTGGGGGTGGCCTGCCTTTAACCCCAACATATTGCTGTTCTCATTCAAATTTTAATACAATCATTGCAAAAAATAGTGCAGTTTGTAGTGCCAACAAATTGAGAACTACATTGAGAGATTTTATGAGTGTAACAAATATGTATCATCCGTTCATAAATTCACTTTTGTTTTATTCGTATAAATTTTAGTCAAAGTCATGTTGAAAGGAACTTACAGTCTGCAATAGAAATTGCTATAAATTTTGAGATGATGCTAGTTCATCCTGAACCTAATGAATTCTATTAAAATGGGAGACAATAATACTTCTGTAGTTATCAAGACTAACTGTAAGAGATTAAAGTTGATGGCCAGGAAAGGGAGCAGTCATTGTACAGGTTGCCTGCAGGTAAACTGTCTTGTGCTCAACTTAATTCACTAGCAAAAGCAATTATTTTTCTATGATATTTTCCTCTTAGAGTGTTCCTGCAAATGACTCAAGTCAACAGCCCCCAAAAAAAACGATGTAAAAGGTTTTATTATCAATAAAGTGCTGTAACTGTGAAGGTAACTGAATGATATGTGTAGCAAACCAACCACCAAAGAGAAAGAGATAAAGTGTTTTATTTTTGATGTAATCTGAGGCATTCTTATAATAGTACTTTGAGTTCCTGCGTTGAGGAAAATCTAAAACTGTAGAGTAACTTTGCCTGCTGGTGTGAACTGGAAGTGTCTCTAACTTCATGATTCCTGTGCATCACAGCAGAGAATAACAGGGGAGGGTTTCCCCGCTGTCCTTGCTCAGAGAGTTCTCCTCCTGGTTGTTTTCAGTCCTGGCCACATGTAAGTTCAAGGGCTTTGCACTTCACACCAGCTTCCCCTGTGTTTTGAGAATTCCAAACTCAATTCCTGGCCCTTAGAAGCGTCCTACGCACTGAGGTGGGGATAGTCCTCGTCCTACTGAGGTGGGCCTGGGCATCATTGGAATTGTACCATCAAAGGGCAGTCTCTGGGCCTCTAAGCAAAGACCATGTGTGATGTCCACTTTAACATATCCCCCTGGCGCTAGTGACAACAGAGTTTGCTCAAAGTGGTGGCTGTAAAATCAACATACACTGACCTTGATCCTATGTCCACAGCTTCCCTGCAGGTCTAGTGCCCTGGTCTCCCATCCTCCTTGCCCTGTCTCCATCATCACACCTCCTCCTGCTCTGCACAGGCAGGAAGCTGTAATCTTTCATTTGGGAATCTAGAACCGTCTATTCTTTTCAATCTATTATTGTGATAAAAATATTTGATCTTAGTCCTTCTGATACCCCACAAACACTTGAAGCTGTAATCTTTCATTTGGGAATCTAGAACCATCTATTCTTTTCAATCTATTATTGTGACAAAAATATTTGATCTTAGTCCTTCTGACACCCCACAAACACTACAGGGCCTCTCTTGAGGATTAAACACTTGGGCTTTTCTCTCTGCCCAGAGATCTGAAGGTTTTTTTTGAGATGTATGTGTTGGGGATTGTTTCCTTTGTTCTTTTGCTCTGGCTGTGGTGGAATTTTCTGGAAACAAGTAAGGAGAAAGGATTTAGCTCCCTTCAGAGTATGAAGAATTGTAAGGGTTTGGAGGGAGGACACAGTAGGCAATGGGATAGTACCAGGTCATACCTAAAGGTACAGACTGCGTGGGATCAAGTGCTGGGTTGGCCACTAAATAGGCAAGTTATTTAATTTACTCATTAGCTAAATGGGCAATGTATTTTACCTCTCTGTGACTTACTTTTCTCATCTGTATTAGTTTCTCATTATTTCACTCTAACAAATTACCACACACGTGGTGCTTAAACAACAGAAATTTATTCTCACAGTTCCGGAGGCCAGAAGTCTGAAGTCAGTTTCACGGGGCTGAAGTCAAGGTGTTGGCAGGGCCATGTTCCCTCTGGAGCCTGAGGGGAGAACCCTGTCTTATCCCATCCAGCATCTATTGGTGCCAACGCTCCTGGGCTAGTGGCCACATCACTCCGATCCCTGCGTTCATGGTCACATTGCCTTCTCCTCTTCTTTCTTGTATCGAGTCTCCTTCTGCCTCCCTCTCCGAGGCTGCCTGT
>NW_006294681.1:1707594-1711236 GCF_000327345.1 Myotis davidii | reverse complement strand
GCCAATTATAAGTTAGGTTGGTAGTAGTATATACATGAAAATTAAAGGATGTAATATATGAAAAGTACTTAGAAAAATGTCTACACGCAATAAAGCACTCAATAAATGTTAGCACATGATGGTGATATCAATGATAATGAAATAAGAAACTGCACACAAAAAGTTTCAAAATGAACAAAATAATCTTTAAAATGAACATAGATAGAGGGCCTCATCTCTGGACTCTTGATGTGTGCTAACCTTGGAATGTTCTTATTCAAAAGATTGTGTCTCCACACAGTTTAGGCATGTGATACATATAGTCACGTCTGGTTTTGTCTTTGTTAATTTGCACTTGAAATTTAAATCATTTCAACAATTTCAACCATCCTGAGTTCTCCCTAAGGAGAAAATCAAAGGTATGATTTGATATGATTGTCACCGTCTGTTCCCTTGTCTCCTCCCCACCTAGGATACAGACCTAATGACATTCAACATTTCTGTACATCGGTCATGGTGGCGGGAACATGGGCCTGGTTGTGTCCGAAGAGTGCTGCCTCCATCAGCCCACGGCATGATGGATGATTACACGTACGTCTCTGTCACAGGCTGCATCGTCGACTTCCAGTACCTGGAGGTCATCCACAGTGCCATCCAAATCCTACTTTCTGTAAGTGTCACATCTGTGTCATTGTCTGATCAGGACCCTCCTTTAGTGGCATTTTGTATCTAAACCTTCTGTCCAGGGACATGGAAATAGTATCGATTATGCTAACATCAGTTATACTTAATGGCAGGTGACATCTTTTTCCAATAGGTATCCAGACACTGTTGTCGCTAGAACCAGTTAGTTGCCGTCCTTTCTAGCTTGAGATACAATCCACCCATTCAATGAAATAGTATCACTGTTTCCCACCCAATGCCTCAGGCTTTTCTACTTCCCTTCTACTACAGCTTCAACTTCTCATGCATTCTTTTAGTAACGCACATTAGCTCTAGAGAAAGAAGATGGAAACAGACAATCAATGGTTTGTTCAATCTAGTAAATTTCACATTTCAAAAAATCATTCCTTAACAGAACAAATCCCAGAGTGTGTTACACATTCTGGTGCCTAAAATTTGGGGTCAGGACACAGCTCCACCTAGAGCAACACAGAGGAAATGGCTTGATTGGACCACAGAAGGTTTATGTGCTTGAAACTTCTTAAAGTTAATTTATTTCCACCATGCTATCCCACCCACAGTGTGATCACTGTGGAGTGGAATTAATTTAAGCTATCTACCATCATCAAGAATGCTATTTATTTGAGATCCAGCAAGTACTTGGCATTTTGTCTGAGTCAATACACAATAAAGCCATGCTTAACCATGCTCTTCACATAAACTAACTACCTCAGCCCTATCAAGCTGGTTAAAGTCAGAAAGAGAGCTATAGACTCAATAATAAATTAATAGATGACAGAAATATAGGTGTGTGTCAATGAAAAATGTACCTTGGAATTATTTTTAAGAAGAACTTTGAGAAGTCCCTGATATCATTTACTGTATTTGTTAACTACTGCTGTGTAACAAAACGCTCCAAAATATAATAACTTAGAATAATACCAGTTTATTGCTTAGAGTTCTGTGCATCAGGAATTTGGACAAAGCTCCACTGGGTAGTTCTGTTCCATGTGATACTGGCTAGGATCACTCATGTGAACCTTCCCACCAAGAGCTCTACTGTGGCTAGAACATCCAAGAAGAACTCACTCAGATGTCTGGTGCTGGCTGTTGGAAAAAATTGATAGGCTTTCTTATAGCAAGGCACCTGAATTCCAAACGAAGCCCAATATGCAAGCATTTTCCAGCCTGTACAGGCAAAGCTCATTTTATTGCTCTTCACTTTATTGCAGATTTTGCATTTTACTAATTGAAAATTTGTGGCAACCCTGCATTGAGCAAGTCTATTGGCACCATTTTTTTTAAATGTTATGTATATATTTCTAAGTTTTTTTAATTAAATTTATTGAAGTGATCATACAGGTTAATATGATCATACAAGTTTCAAGTGCGGGTTTCTATGTTACAAGATCTGTATACAGTGGGGCCTTGACTTACGAGTTTAATTCGTTCCATGACGGAGCTCGTGACTCAAATTACTTTTATGTCAAATCAATTTTCACCATTACAATGAATTGAAATGCCATTAATCCGTTCCGGACACCCAAAAAACGAAGTTTTGCAAAATAACTGCGAGCACAAATGCGAGCACAACACTGATGCTTCAACTAAGAGCTAACCGCTTAAAGTGAAGGAGTGAGACATGTGATGCTGGGCTGATGTTGTGGCGTTCACTGTGACGTTCGCTGCGCCAACTAGCGGTGGGGTATCTGAAGCTGGCTCGTAACGCGAATTTTAGCTCGCAACTCAAAGCAAAAAATCATCCAAGAGATGACTCATATCTCAAAAAACTCATTAGTCGGGACACTCGTAAGTCAAGGCCCCACTGTAGTGTACTGTGTGCTCACTACCCAAAGTCAAAGCTCCTGTCACCATATATTATGTCCCCCTTCACCCCCACCCCTTCCCTCTGGCGACCACTACATTGCTATTTGTGTCCATGAGTTTCAGTTCTTATATTCCACATAAGAACTTATATTCCACATGAAATTATATGGCTCTTAGCTTTTTCTGACTGACTTGTTTCACTTAGCATAGTATTCTCAAGGTCCATCCATGTTTTCGCAAATGGCAGTATTTCATCCTTTCTTGTGGCTGAGTAGCATTCCATTGTGTGTATGGACCACATCTTCTTTATCCAGTCCTCTATTGCAGGACAATTTTGTTGTTTCCATTTCTTGGGCACCATGAACAATGCTGCAATGAACATAGGTGTGCAAATATTTTTGTGAATACATGTTTTTTTAAGTTTTTCAGGTATATACCCAGGAAAAGTGTATATTTCCCAACAGGCTCAGATTATGGTTAGCATTTTTTCACAGTAAAATGTGTTTAATTAAGGTATGGAAATTGTCTTTTTAGACAGAATTCGATTGCACACTTAACAGATGAAAGTATAGTAAAAACATAAATTTTGTAAGTACTGGGAAACCAAAAAAAATGTGACTCGCTTTATTGCAATATTTGCTTTATTACAGTGGTCTGAACCTACCCCCCAAAATCTCCAAAGTTTGCCTGTACTTGAGTAATGCTTACTATTGTCTATTTGGCTACAAGTCTTCAGATGACTGATATGACCAAGCCCAGAGTCATTTTAGGAGGAACTATGGAAAGTGAGACTATTAGGAAACATGGCTTATTTGGGGCCACTGATGCAGCGTGCATATGTCAGGTTCTTTAACCTGCATATGTCAAGTTTTAAGATAGTGTTTTAGAGCACATTTTAATTAGAATGTTTTCTTAAAAACTAATGATTCAATTTTTTAAAAAATCAAAGATCTTTTAGTGTTTTTGTTCACTGAAAGCCAACTTTGGCACTGAATTCAAAGAAGGAGGTTATACCCAATGCTAAGGAATTTTCATTCAGAGATATAACAGGGAGTCTGCTTATTCTTGGTTTCTATGATCATTTTTAAATACACTGTCATTTGTCAATATATGTCTATCAGTATTTCCCTATTCTATGGTCTTTCTTTAATCATATACATATATATATGATTA
>NW_006294681.1:1703571-1707540 GCF_000327345.1 Myotis davidii | reverse complement strand
ACACACACACACATACAGGGGTAGGTATGGAAAAAGACATGCAGATTAAAATTATTACAATGGCTTTATTAACTCAAAAGAATTGTGTGGTGACAGGGAGAGGCAGAGGGGAGGCTGGTGGCATCCCAGATGCTGATGATGTAAAGACAGTGGCGGGGGGGGGGGGGGGGTGTGTGTGTGTGTGTGTGTGTGTGTGTGTGTGAGTAATATAATATTTTTTTAATGTGGAGGCAAATTTTCTCTTAAAATTTTCAGCCTATTTTATGATAAAAAAGTATTATCATATACTAAATTATGAAGGTTCTTATGGAAACATTTTTCTAAAATATTTCATAGGTGGAAAAATCCTCCTCCTTTTAAAAATTATTCATATAAAATTGCTAAACCATTTCAAGGAATGATGGCATGATGTCCAAATCTTTAAAATACAGCAGGATACTATGGAATCAAAAAGTCATTTACCCATAGGAACTCGGTTCACTTGAAAAGCAAGGTGAAAGTATTCATTTGATAAGGAGCTGAACTGTCACATAAAAACCTATGCTCAAGAAATACTGAATTCAGTGGATGTTGCCACTAAAAGTGCTTGTCATTTATAAATGAATTCCTCAACATATTACTTTAGTGAACATTCAAAGCTGACCACCTGCATCCATAGTCAGGTCCATATTGGTCAGCCTTCTGGAAAAAATTTAAAAAAGATTAATTGTTGAGCTCTGGCTTTTATTGTGTAATATACCTACAAGACAAGATTTCCAATATTATTTTAGATTAAAATGAAATATATCCTGAATATTTCACAACTTTCAAATTATGTATTGTTGTCTTTGATTTTAGATGGGTTTCTTGCACTTTCCTCTTATTTCATAGCAATATATTTACAATTATGAGAATTGTGTTTTTTTAAATCTTATAAAAAAGAGATAGTTCCTGCATAAGTTGTCTAAAACTAATACTAGTGTATGTCATTTGTACACAGCATTTATGGGTTTTAATAACAAAATATGTGAGCATTTAAAATTCATATTCCTCTTACATCATAACATTCTCTTTAATAGTGTGTGTACGATTGGATTTTACTCTGTATGTTAATCATTTACCACAGACATTTATGTCTCCAACCACAAATTCCATACCACTTCCAACAACAGAATTAGGTCTCCCAAGACCCAGACACTCATAATTATCCCACACGTTTTCAGGTCTTCATAAATTATTACTGACCTACTAGTTTTAAATAATCTGCTAAACACTGACTACTCAATGCAGAAGCGAGCTAAAACATTTGGTAGACTTAAATACAATTTCAACAGAGCAATGCGAAGCTTAATTAGGAATCATATCTAGAAAATATGAGAAATTTTTAATAATTAATCAAGACAAACATTGTTATGGAAGTCTTATGGAGATATTAGAATCAAGAAAACTAATGTTACTGATGTTTTATTTAGGGTAATTTAATGTCATTCACAGACATTTTATCTTTAGCCCTAGGTATGAATAGTTATTAAATTGGAGAAAAGTAGCTTTCATAAGAACAAGAATTAATTTTTAAAAGATTTACACTGTCCCTTTAAACAAATTTTGTGTAAATTCCACACACACAAAAATCTTAATGCCATTTTTGTATTCTTTCTAAATGAAAACAGGCAGATTATCATTCATTCAGAAAAACATACTCAGTAAATCCCCACTGTGTACAAGACACTATGCTAGGAGCTTTGGGGACGAGAGGATGGAATTAAACTGACAAAGTTGAATTAAACATGATCTATCCATGTTATCTGTCAGTCTATGAGGGGAGATCAGACAGCCATCAAAGTGCCATAGGATGGACAGAAAATGGGAGATCCATAATTAAGATTCTAAGTGCCTTTGGAGCTCATGGGAGGAAATAATATTCAGGGAAGCTGAGATATTTAATTTATGTCCACAGAGTTTACTCTTGAAAGTGAACTTGTCTTTTAGTGGCTCAAACTTTAATATTTCAAGGACATCCCAAATGAGTTACTGGAGGGATTACAGAAGCTTACATTCATGCCAGCACAGCGAGAAGCAAGAATTCTGAGAGTTCAAGCAATTACCTCTTTGGGTCCATGAAAACAATATATTAAAGTGTATCACAAGGGGCAAAAATGGAGGCATTCAGCAGAGTGAAAACACGTAACAGGCTGGTTGTCCTGACAAGAGGGCAGAGAAACTCCTTCTGGATGGAGTTCATAGTCCCAGACAAAAGAGTTGCCTTGCCCTGGTGTGGTGGCTCAGTTGGTTGGAGCATCTTCACATACACCAGAAAGATTGTAGGTTTGATTCTCGGTCAGGGCATGTACAAGAGGCAACTGATAGATGTTTCTCCCTCACATCAATGTATTTCTGTCTTCCTCTCTTCCTTCCCCTTTCTCTAAAATTAATTTTAAAGACATATGCTCAGGTGAGGATTTTTTTAAAAAAAGAGCTGCCTTAGCAAAAAGGGCCAGATATGGGTCTTGATGTGGGTCTTATTACAACTAGCTCAAGACAGGCTCCAAGAAAACTGAGGTTCAGATGTCCCATAGCTGCTGTTGCATCTTGCAAAAAAAGAGAACCTTTGGTTATTTCTCATATGTGTTCACAGAAGGGACAGAATAAGCTGAGAAATGAAAATAAAGCAGGAGAATAGTGCATAGTTCACTTTGGCCTAGGTAGAGTATATGCACAGAAATAATGGCTTAAGTTGGAAGAAAGGTTAATGGAGGCACTTGAGTACTAAATGAAGGCCTTGAACCTTTACCCTAAGTGAAAAATAAAAACCTGTTTTTAGTTTATAAGTAAGAAAATGGCATGCACCAAATTCTGAATTTAGGAGGCTATTCTAATCGGCGTGTGCAGGATAGATCCGATAAGGAAGAACATTATCGGGATAATCTTATAGGAGTCTGGGCCACCTGCCCTGGTGTGTCCTTGAAATACCTATCCTACAAACTGAACCTCAAGAAGGATTCCATGGTGACATAAGTTTGACTGATGTCATATTATATTCTCTCCTTGGAGATTCAGTATGTGAATTAGCATATTAAAGTTTCTGAGAAACCCCACTGTTTAAAAAACTAATTAAAAGTAAAGACTAAGGGACTCTTCCAGATGAAAGGAGACTGAGGAAACATGACAACTAAATGAAACACGTGATACTGGACCAAAAAACAAACAATTGTGGAATCGTTGTTAAAAAATGAGTAAAGTCAACAGATTAGACAATAATATTACACCAATGTTAATTTCCTGGGTTTTATCATTGTACTGTGGCAATGTAAGGTGCTAACATTTCAGGAAACTGGATGAAGGATATACAGGAATTCTTTGAAATTTTTTTTTACATTTTCTGTGTAAGTCTAAAGTTATTTCAAAATGAAACTTTAAAAAATATTTTTAATTGAAAAATAATATCAGAATTTCAAAACAATTTTCTAAAGGAAATAATTTAGGAAATCCTGGTTTGAGAAAAGTTATGAAGTTTCAGTGAGAGTGGTTCAGAGAATAGACCCAAAACCATTACTGAGATTCAGGAAGTGACTGTGAGTGGAGGTGAAGGAGATGGGATCTCCCTTCAGCCCACCTGGTTGAGGGGAAGAGAGATGTCTACAGCCATACAGCAGCTGGGGAAGGACCTGGGTTGACAGAAAAACAAATGGATTTAGATTTGGACACATGATGAGTCTTGACTGCATTATTGCTCTTACCATATTTAGGTGCATATTTATTTTTAACACCTAATTACAAAAAAAAACACCCTCCCCCGAATTCCCTTTAAGATTCCACACTCTGTTCCATGCTTTGAGTCTCTGGATCCACTCTGTTCATCAATTTATTTTGTTACTTAGATTCCACATATGTGTGCGATCATGTGATACTTAATATTTTTCTGACTTATTTCACTTAGCATGATACTCTCCAGGTCACTCCATGCTGTCTCAAAGGCTAAGAGATTCTTCT
>NW_006294681.1:1669488-1702969 GCF_000327345.1 Myotis davidii | reverse complement strand
TCCCAGGAGGGGGGTACCTCTGCCCAGCCACAAGCCAGGCTGATGGCTGCCAGTACAGCGGTGGGAGCCTTTCCTGCCTCCTCAGCAGCGCTACGGATGTCCAACTACAGTTTAGGCTTGCTCTCCGCTGGCAAGTGGACATCCCCCAAGGGCTTCTGGGATGCCAGAGGGATGTCTGATTGCCATCTTAGGACCAATCCCCCGGGGAATGGGCCTAAGATAGCAAGTGATCATCCCCTGAGGGGTCCCAGACTGCGAGAGGGCACAGGCCGGGCTGAGGGAACCCCCTCCCCGTCAGTGCACAAATTTTTATGCACCAGGCCTCTAGTATTATATAAAATAACAACAATATGTAAAGAAACAGAAAAATGTGACCCAATTTCCAGGAGAAATTGTCTCTGAGTGGGTTCAGATATATTTAGCAAACAAAGACTTCAAAGCACCAATTATAAAAATGTTCAAAATTAAAGGAAATAATGTTTAAATGATTTAAAAATGTTTGATGGCAATGATTCAACAATAGGAAATCTCAATAAGGAAACAGAAATTATAAAAAGAACCAAATGGCTAGTCAATAATTAAAAATTACAATAATAAATGAAACATTCACTAAATGTGTTCAATCAGAGATTTGCAATGGGAGAAGAAGGAGCAATTCATCTTGAAGAAACAAAAAGAAATTACCAAATCTGATAAACGGGGAGAAATTTTGAAGAAAAATGGGCAGAATCTCAATGATTTGAAAACAACATAACAACATAAACGTTACTAGGGTCCTAGAAGGAAAGATGAGAGAAATAGTGGCAAAAAATATTTTGAAGAGTTAATGACCCACAACTTCTCTAAGTAGAGAGAAAAAGAAGCAAAATGACATAAAATACATGGGTAAAAATGGAAAAATTGCTTATGTAAATCCAAGTATGCGAATAATTATTATAAATGTGATTGGACAAAACACTAATCAATCTACTCAATAGATTACTTTTTTCTTACAGGAACAAGATCAAACTGTATCCTATCTAGGAGGGACACCATTTAGATTAAAAGACAAATTACTTGAAAGTAATAAGACAAAAAAAGTTACTTCATCCAAGAGTAAGAGTAATAAAGCTATAATTAATATCAGAGAGAAATAGACTTTAAGAAAAGAAATACAATTATTATGAAAGGGTTTCATAATGATAAAGAGGTCAGTACATCAAGACAACACATGCACACTTAACAACAGAATCCAAAAGATGTATGCAAAAACAGAAAGAATTGGAAGGATAAATAAAAAATGTAAACATATAGTTGAATATTTTAATGCCTTGCTCAAAAATAATTGTGAAACAAATAAACAGAGATTCAGCAAGTGTCTGGAAGACCAGCACTACACCAGCCACTAACTTTACTTCGCTGACATTTATAGAGCACTCCACCTAACAGCACACATTCTTTTCAAGAGCACATGGAACATTTGTCAAGATCGACCATATGCTAGGCCATAAAACAAGTCTCAGTAAATTTAAAAGAATTGAAATTATTCAAGGTATGTTCTCTGATCATAAGATAATTGAACTAAATGGAAACAAAAACATAGATCGTGACTTATGGTACACAGCCTACAGTTTTTGGAGAGTTCATAGCTATAAATAGACACATCAAAAATTAAGAACATTTTCAATAAACAACTTAAGTGTTCACCTTACGAAACTAGAAAAGGAAGAGCAAAGAAAACAAATAATCACAAAGATCAAAGACTAAAACAAAAAATAATAGAAAACATAAAGAAAATCAATGTAACCAAAGTTTGGTACTTTAAAAAAATCTACAAAATTGATAAACCATTAGCTAGATTGACTAGGGCAGGGGTGGGGAACCTTCTCCCTGCCAAGGGCCATTTGGGTATTTATAGCATCATTTGAGGGCCATACAAAATGATCAACTTAAAAATTAGCCTGCTCTATTTGGTCAAGCATTTAATTAACTCTCCTCCAATGCCTTGGCAGGGCCAGACCAAATGTTTCACTGGCCTTAGTCGCCTGAGGGCCGGACGTTCCCCACCCCTAGACTAGGAGAAAAATAAAAAATGTGCAAAGTTACCAAAATCAGAAATAAAAGAAAAGCTATCCCTTTCGACCTTAGAGAAATTAAAAGGATTATAAGAGAATGCAATGAATAACTTTATGGAAACAATTTAAATAACTTACATAAAATAAACAAAAATCCCAAAACTGACTCAAGAAGAGATATAAAATTGGAATAGAGCAACCTTGAAGGAATAAATAAAATGAATAATTAATAAAAAAGAAATTTCTCAATCTTGGCTTAGGCTCAGACAGCTTCACATCAGTGTTTTTATCAATGATAAAATGAGATATACTTGGATTGGAATTCCCGCGTAAACTTTCAAAAGTTCCTTTACTTCATCTCTAAAGTAAAGATGGTAATGGTGCCTTTTTTGTTGAGTTGTTGCAAGGCTTGAAGACTATACAAGTAAGGAACTAAGCATAGTGGTTGGCACATAATATGCTCTCAATAAATTTTAGTTAATAATAACGATGTCACAAGCACCAGCATGCCCATACAGGTAACTTAGCTCAAGATTCACAAAATGTATGGAACTCCTCTCAGAAAAGTGCTACATAGATGGAGCATATAATCTATACTAATAAAAGGGTAATATGCTAATTAGACCGAACATCTTCCAGACATCCTTCCAGACAAAGCCACGGTGGTAGGGGCTGAGGCTGAGGTGGTTAGGGGCGATCAGGCAGGCAGGCATGCAGGCAAGTAGTTAGGCGCCAGCAGTCCCAGATTGTGAGAGGGATGTCCGACTGCCTGCAAGGATCGCACAAATTTCCTGCACAAATTTTGTGCACTGGGCCTCTCGTATTATTATACATAGGTCATATACATCGCCTCCCACTGGAAACAAATAATTCCTATAGATGGTTTAAAATGAGGTTTTCTGTTATAGTAAAAATATCGAGATTAGCAGAATAATGCATATCCCAGGATTTATGAGGTAGTTAACATATTTTCCAAGCAAATGTTTGGAATAGTTAAGCAAAACACCATCATGGGTAATCCAGGGAGCAGTAACAGAAGGGCACCAGGAAGAGAATTGGTCCTGTAATTTCAGCCTGTCCAACATCTCGATAAGCAGCCAGCAGTTTTGCATTAGAATGCGTTTGGTTATCCCATTCACAATGGGCTGCTAATCCTATAAATATTTATTGCTGAAGGAAAGAAAGCAGCTAAGCTCTCACCCTTTGAGAAAGGTCTGTAACCCACACGGTGCCAGTGACGTATGAAACCCTGAGGATTTGGCTACTTCTTACTGTGTTCAAGGCTGGACTGCGCTTGGCACCTGTGAGACCGGCTGCAGTGCCCTGAGAGGCGCCCTCCCGGAGGGCAGCTGTGAGCACAGGCTGCAGTGGGTGAGCTCCCAGACCCACAGCTGCTCTCTACTCTGAACGGAAGGGGACAATGGAGCCCAGGAATTAGCAAATTTAACCTTGAATGGTTGGGAATAAGGATCAATCCCTTATGAATAGACTGAACATCAGAACAAAAGGAGAAAGAAGTGTGGGAGGGGTTGGGGGGGGGGCTTTCCTTGAGATGATTCTGTATGCATGTACATTACATGATGTTACTCTTCTGCTGTGGTGGGAGGAAATAAACTGATACTTTCTTTGAAAGGTATGGTATCACTTAAACAATAACTATATTTCATTTCTATTCTATATGCTGTGATTGTTGCATAAACAAAAATAAAAATATATCACTTACGGGTTTGCAGATCTTTTCATATCCTGTCTACTATTCAGAAGATTTAGGCTTCTAATAAAGCACAAAAATAAAAAATAAAAACAAATCTACAATAACTAAACATGATCATTATGAGCTTCCTTTGCAACTGGAACAAAGAGAAAAACCCAGTGAATAAATACTACCATCCTCTTATTTTAACAAGTTATGGGAATTTCTCAGAACTATTATTAATACACCATTTATTTCTCTTGCTGTGTTGGTGGAATGACGAGTACCAATAGTCAGTGAAAAACAGGTTGTGTGTGTGTGTGTGTGTGTGTGTGTGTGTGGTTTACATGAACACTTTTATTAACAGTTGAAGTGAAAACTCAGGAGCTACTTATGAATTTAAAGATTGGGATTTTTAATGCAGGAATTCTGTGTCAGGAAAATAATTCTCTCTTAAATCCTAATATCTGGTTCTTTCCACACACTGAGGATACACAGAGAACAAGACACTTACAAGCTATTGAGAAAGACATATTTTTGAACAAGTAATTGTGACTCTGATAAATGTTACCCAAAGTGATGGGTGCATACTCCTCCTGTTGAGATTCTACCTCTCCCTGGTTAATCAGAACACTTATCTCTGCCTAAGTGTGTGGTGTTAGGAGTGCAGGTTCTGTATCAGAATGCCTGGGTTTGAATCCTAGGCAACAGTTAGCCTATATGACCAATAATTAGCTCTATAACCTCAGCCAAGTTACTTAGCCTCTTAATGCTCCAGGTTCCTCATCATTAAAGTGGGGAAAATAGTATTACCTACCTCCTAAGTAATTATGCCTATTGTGAGGATTAAATGTGGATTCTTCTCATGGCAGGCTTGTGATTTCACGAACATGCTAGCAAAAGCTGAAAAGTCTCTAGAATCCAGGTCTTAGAATGGTTTGAACTTCAGTGGCATTCCACTGGTCAAAGCTAGTCACAACACCAGACCAGATTCACGAGATGGGGAAATAGAGTGCACTTCTTGATTTAAAAAAAAAAAAAAAAAAGAGTTGCAAAGTACTGCAGCCATTTTTACAATCTTTCTCATGACAGTAGCAGAGATCAACCAAAGGACTTGTATGCATACACATGAGTATAACCAGTGGATATAGACAAGGGACGGGGGTGGGGGCGGGGGATGAGTGAGGGCATGTGCTGGGGTGTGGGGGCCGCCGGGGAAAGGCCAATGGGTGAAAAGGGAGACATATAATACTTTAAATAATAAATAAATTTTAAAAAACTAAAGTGATACAATAGGAAATAAAAGAATGTAGGATGAATACATCTAAATATTTGTTTGAATGTAGGGAAGGGGGAAAAAAGGAATCAATGATGACAACAAATGTTCTGTCCTGAGCCACTAGGTGGCTATTTTTGCAAATCACTTGGTACTGAATTGAGAATCAACCCACAATTTATACTACAATCTAAATTGTTCTATTATGTAGGGCTTTTCAAAGGTACTAGCCAAAAACTCAAGTTGTTTTGAGAATTATAATCCTTGATGTTATTTAAATATTGTTGAATTTGTTTTGTCCCTATACCTCAGAACTAAAAGAATATTCTTCAGTGTGCAGACTAAGACCTATTACTTGTACTAGGTCCATTGGAATTAGCTTCTTACATAAATACTGATTTATAGCAATCATTTTGTTTATGAGCAAAACATGAATTTCTGACTTTCTAGGGAATAGATACAACAAAGCTGTATCTAAGTAAATGATTCTTGGTACTCTCTATATGTCCCCAGGTCTCTAGAATTGCAGTGGGAAATGTGTTGACATCCTCTCTTAATAGAGCACCTCTAACAGTATAATTAACTCATTCTTTGTGTGTGTAAGATTTAGCTCATTCTAAGGAGATACTTCAAACTTTACTTATATAAAGACTAGAGGCCTGGTGCACAAAAATTTGTGCACTCAGGGTTGGGGGGTGTCCCTCAGCCCGGCCTGTGGATATAGACAAGGGACGGGGGTGGGGCGGGGGATGAGTGAGGGCATGTGCTGGGGTGTGAGGGGCCGCCCTCTCACAGTCTGGGACCCCTCGGGGGATGTCCACCTGCTGGCTTAGGCCGGCTCCTTGGCAGTCAGACATCCCTCTGGCAGCCTGGGAGCCCTCAGAGGATGTCCACTTGCCAGCGGGGAGCAGGCCTAAGCTGCAGTTGGACATACTTAGCTAGTCAAGCCCCCCAATGGGGACCCTCACCCCATAGGGGTGTGGCCAGCCTGGGTGAGGGGCTGATGGCTGTTTGCAGGCTGGTCACACCCACTTCAGGGTGGGGGGTCCTACTGGGGTGTCTGGCCAGCCTGGGTGAGGGGCTGTGGGCCGTTTTCAGGCTGGCCACGCTTGCGGGCTGGAAGCATGTATCTGGGATTTATTTATCTTCTATAATTGAAACTTTCTAGCCTTGAGCGGAGCCCAGGTCCGGCAGGGCAGGTGGGGAGCTTGGCTTCCTCCATCGCCGGGGAAACTCAAGCCTCCTGCTCACCCCAGTTCCATGACCGCCGCCATCTTTGTGACAGAGTGAGGGAGTGAGGGAGTGAGGGATTAAGGGAGTGAGGGAGTGATGGTTATTTTGCATATTACTCTTTTATTAGATAGGATTGACAACTTCTCTGTGAAAAAACTGTTGTCTTTTCTCACAACCCAAATTCCAGAAAAATTAAGAGCATTACCAAATGACTTTGAAATTAAATATCATTGAATATATATATGGATGTAAAAATTTGGTGACTTTACTGTGAATACTCCTAAATATCTCTCTTTGTCTTCCCTTTCCTATCTCCACAACCACTGACTTAATTTAGACTCTGAACAGTTCCTTAATAGGTCTTCCTGGTGATAGTATCTCCCTCTTTGGGCCATTTTCTACATGTTCCTAAAATGCAAATCTTATTATTAACTTCTCTACTTAAAAAAGTCAATGTCTGTCTCTACTTTATTCTCAGAATCCATTTCAAACCAACATTTTCAGTGGATTTCAGAATAAATTAACAGATTAATTTATTTTTATTAAAGTATAGTTGACATACAATACTATATTAGTTTCTGTTGTACAACATAGTGGTTCAAGATTATATTCTTTACGATGTATTCACCAAAATAAGTCTAGTAACCATCTATCACCATACAAAGTTATTACAATATTATTGACTATTTTCCCTATGCTATATAGTACACCCCATGATTTATTTATTTTAAAATTAACAAATTAAGTTAAACTGTTTTCAATAGAAGGAGGGCTACATTTATAAGGAAATTGAGTTTTATTCCAAAGGCCAGAGTATTCATTTTCTTGGCTATAATTACGCAGCATGTTCAATAATTATTTGAGTGGAAACACTGTATATAAGTTATGTCTAAGGCCTTAAATTTCAAAGTACTGGGGTTTATTTCTATTTTTTCCAAGCTTATTTCATCCCACATGGTAGGTAATAATATCTGTGATGTTACCACATGATAAGTACCTTTCAATTTTTTACTTTTTGAGTTGTTTGGGGTTATCTTCTAAAATTCAAGCTGTTCTAGATGAAATAAAAGCCCAAAATACCAAGTACTAACTCATGCCAGAGATGGAAAGAATTAAAACCATGGTCCTTGCTCGCAAGGACCTCATGGTATTTAGGGAGCCTTTTAGACAGACTTTAACAGGCAAGAGTAACTTAGTGTGGTACATGCTAACATAAAGTAAGAGGACTAGATATTATCAAGGAAACCTTGAATGAAGAGGCTATCAGTAAATTGGGTGAAATCAGGGAATGTTTCACAAATGAGCTGGCATTTTAAATAAATCTAGAAAGACAAATAGAAATTTACAGGAAAAGAAGTTAAGGAATAGCACTCCAGTCAGAGAGAAGGGCATAAATGATTTTATGGAGACACGAAACAGCAGGATTCAGGGAAGTATAATGACACAGTTAAGCTTATGATTCGACAGGACAGATGGCGGACATGAGGGACTGAAAGGTGATGGGCCCCCTGTTATATGCACGCCCAAGATGGCACACATGGGGCGCAATATCAGGTTGAACCACATGAAATTGATATTTCTGTAGATCAAAACAGCCAAATATTGGAATTTCAGAGATTCAAACTGCTAAAAGTATCTGGATTCTTAAGCTAACTCTGACTCTGGCATTTTGAAGGGAGTTTGTCTCACCTGACACATTTGCTTGGGAGAAGAAGAGGTCTGCTTGACATTTTTTAGGTAAAGGATGGTGCACTGAGGAGAAACAAAAATAGCTCTCCCAGGAGTCTGGATCAAGAACTGGGCCCAGCTGAACATCACTGCTTCTTTCTGTGGATCTCTCCCACTCTTCCTTCTCTATCAGCTGATTTTCTTGCCTTCTTCATCGTTTCTGCTCCTTCATGCCTTCAACTTACTACAGACAGGGCACCTCCAGCCCTTTTCCAAATCATGGTCTTTTGTCCTCAGCCTTCCCCATCAACTGAGAATGCACACACATGTTTTGAAATCCTGAAAGGGTGGATCGCATTGGCCCAGCTCATTTTTCATGTTAGACTATAGGTCACAGGCCAGTTTATAAGCTGACCATCTCTCTTTGGGTCCACTACTCACCACCAGGTCAATTATCTGTGACTATAGGAAGAGCACGGCTACATAGTGGTAAGAAGTGTGGGTGAGTTCACTTCCCTGAGATAAGAAGAACCTCTGTGTGGGTTCTGGAGCTCTGAGAGGACTGAACGCGAACATTTCATTTTGAGCTCTGAGACTATCTAAGAAATGTGTGCTTAATATCATCACCCAGAATATCCATAATCCTCATCAAACTTGATATTTCTGGGTTACTTAATCCCTATCATTGCTCGTGTTTGAGCTCAAGGCGGATGGGGGATCACAAATTAAGTAGCAACAGCATGATGCCCTGTCTTATTATTCGTACCCATATTAGACATACTTGAATATCTGCCTTTTGGTTTTTAATATAAAAAGTGTCTCTTACAATGCCAGAAGCTACTAGGAAAACAAGTGAGCTGCAGAGCTGGCAGTAACTTTTTTTTTTTTTTTTTCTTTTTTTTTTTTTTTTTTTGCTATCATTAGTAGCCTTTGCGCACAGAGCATGTTATTTCTCTACAGGAAGTAAGGTGGCTGACTAGCAATAAATGGCTTCATAATGAGGTGATTATGTTAACGTGTAGATTCTAGTCTGGCTCCAATAAATATCAAATAGAGCATGCAACAAATGTCATAGAAAATTCCTTTTTCATGTCCTATGTGGTGTATAAGTGCAAGAAAAATCCATTCAGCTGTCGCTAATAAATGCTCTTAAATGAAATGTCAGCAGGCAAAATCGGAACTTGGTATCAGTACTTAGAAAATAGTTCTCAACCTTGAAGCTACTCTCAGGAAAATCTATAGCCAAGTCTACCTAAAACTGTGCTTACATCTGCTAAAGTGTTTCTTGAGGTGAGGAGCTGGGAAGGGAAATGGAAAGGTGGTAAGCAGAACTAGAGGTCTCTTCAATCTCAACCCTCCTTCTAGCCTCATTTTCTTTCCTCTTCATCTCCTACTTTATTTATTTGTTTGTTTGTTTGTTTATTTATTTATTTGGGGGAAGGTTGCCAGTAATGTGAGACCTCCTGACAGCTGCTTGCATCCCTAAGATACAGCATATGTGTCTTTCCAGCAAGTCTACCTTGGTGGAAATGCAGAGTGGGTCCCCACCACAGTGGTGTCTGACCTCCAGAACACACCACTTAGCCAAGGCCAGTAGTCCCACCTGCTGTGTCTAGGTGCCTGCTTCTTCTGTTCCTGTCTTTTTTCTTCTAGTTCATTCATTCATGTATCCATCCATCCACTCATCCATCCCATTTAAGCTGTGTTCTGTTCCTTCTGTGTGTATATCATGATGCAGAAGTCAAAATTTACCTCAACACCAAGTGTGTTAAAATTTCTAGAGGAAGGCCCAGGAATTTATATATTAAACAAACTCTAAAGCATTGGTTCTCAACCTTCCTAATGCCACGACCCTTTAATACAGTTCCTCATGTTGTGGTGACCCCCAACCATAAAATTATTTTTGTTGCTACTTCATAACTGTAATTTTGCTACTGTTATGAATCGTAATGTAAATATCTGATATGCTATATGTGTTTTCCGATGGTCGCGACCCACAGGTTGAGAACCGCTGCGAAAGTCATATACATGTATGAGTACTCCTTATTTACAAGTTAAAAAAAAATGTGTAACCTAGATTCCTATTGCCAAGGAGCTCCTCCTTTTGCTTTTCTTTGTTCACTATTTAAATCTTACCCCTATTCTGTTCCTCCCTCAGAGTGCAAAACCAAACCGAAATAAGGGCTAATACTTCTAAGATTTGTTCCTAACATTTATAATTGAAGCAAGTGCTAAAATTCAGTGACAGGTTAGTGAAAAGAATGATGTAATTTTCCTACTTTCTGTGAGATTCATCCATTTTCTTTATACTCTTCATTTCCCTTCTGGTAGTTAAGAAGTTATATTATCTATTTCTGGTCTTTCAGTGGTTAACCTTAAAGTTTTATATTGAATTTGACTTTTAAAATCTAAACTTAATTTATCTTTTTTTTCAAACACAAGAAGGACATAAAGTCCTTTACACGTTAATTCTAATTATCCCTCTCCCATTTTCCATATAATTTTGTCTAGTATTTTAGGTCCACCTTATTTATAATGACCATAACTTAGTATTTTTATAGCAACTGCTTATTTGAGTGACATGCTTATCGATTTTTTGCTCACTATTGCTTCTTGCATAACATGCGATTTGTTAGGTTCAGTTATCCTGTTCTTGAAGTGTATGCTTTAGTAATTCTTTCACTGAACTTATGAACAGAAAACTCTGTCTTTGTTGGTCTCAGTGTCTTTATTCCCACTTCATTCTATAACAGTACTTTGGCTCGACAGTTATTCTAGTTCGACAGCTCTTTTGCTCAGCGTATCATCTTCTGGCATCTATTAAAACTGTCAGATGTTATTAATCACATTAATTGGGTAAGCATTCCCAGAAAGATATATGTTGGGAGAAAAACACTTGACTTGAAATTTTCATGGGAAAATAATTTTATAGTAATCAAGTAGTTCCACTACTGCTACATTTGTCTTTTCAAAATAATTCAAACTCAATTTTATAAAAATGTATTAAATGACTATTGAAGGCCAGAGGCTTTCATATCTCATTGACTATCACAATCTTAGGAAATTTTAATAGCTCCATGTCTTACAGATAAAGAAATAATTTCCTCTTGATCACACAGCTAAGAAACGACAATTACAGGATGCAAACCTAGGTCTGCTGATTCCAACCCAGTCTAGTTGCCTCAAGAATTGATAATTTACTTATTTTTAAGACAGTGAAAGACATAGAATGCATATGTACCTCAGAGATATTGAGATTCCAGACCCCGCATTAAAGTGAATATTGCAATAAAGCAAGTCGCACAAATGTTTTGGTTTTCCGGTGCTTGTAAAAATTATGTTTACACTATACTGTAGTCTATTAAGTGTGCAATGGCATTATATCTTTAAAAATGTAACTACCCTAATTGAAAAACATCCTATCACTGAAAAATGCTCGCCATTATCCAAGCCTTCCGTGGAGCTGGAATCTTTTCACTGGGGGGCGGCGCAGGGGCATCCGGCCTTGATGTTGATGCTGCTGACAGGCCCAGGTGGCGGTTGCTGAAAGGGGGTCTTTCTTATCATAAGACAGCAGTGCAGTTGGCTGCATCAATTGACTCTTCATTTCATAAGCAATGTTTCAAAAATCAACGATCACAAATCACCATAACAAAAGTAATAATAATTTTAAAAATTTGAAATATTGCAAGAATTGCCAAAATGGGACATAGAGACATGAAGTGAGTCCGTGCTGTTAGAAAAACTGCAGGGTGTAATAAATAAATAAATAAATACATAAGTGGAAATGAATGAATGAAGGAATGAACAAATGCAATATCCGTGAAGTACAACCCAATGCTATATGTCTGTTATACTAATTAAGATAGCAGTCTCTTGGTCACCCTCATTTAATGATCACATGACTGATGATGTTGTCTCCCTCAGGGGCCCAAGGTGGAGGTCTGTGGAGGGTCAGACCCCTCCCGCCTGCCCCTGAGGGTTGGGGAAGCACTTTGTTCAGAAGGCTGAACGTGAGGACCTTGGCTGCTTGCTTGAGTAATCATGTTCACCACTTTTAGATTCAGGGTAGGTTCCCTCAGCCACATGCTGAGAAATTGAAAAGTGGCAAAACTGAAAAATAAATGACCTTTGAAATACTGAAGAGCCTTTACTCTGGAGAAAAATGTAATTCCATTTTCAGGCACATTTCACTTCTTTTATGATTTGAGGATATCACAAGGCATGCCAGGAAGTCTACTGGGATATATTTGGTGGAGTAGTTCATTTCTGGGGTAAAAGTTTTTTTATTTACAATCTGCGAGCATGGGAATTAGGGAGACGGGGTTTCAGTCTGAACCCTGGATCCAATTTACTTCAGAACACCCACCAGTCATTTAGGCTCCGGGCACTTCAGTTTTCTCCTTTAGAAAGTGTGAAATCTATAAGAAGCTCTCTGTCCTTCGATATGTGAGCTGAATACACTTCTATTTATTGAACAAACTTTGATTTTTTTATTTTATATTTTTAGTCACCATAGTATATGTGTATGCAAGGTAGGTGTATATATAGGAAGGTAGGTACTTACTGTTGCTTTCTTTTTTCTCTTTTCCTGACTTCTGTTAAATTGGTAAACTTTTAAATATTCTTGGTCTTATGTATGTATTTGCTGCTCACTTGGAAATTGCACATATATTTTCTTCCACTAATGATTACCATTAGGTGTTAATTTTTACTTTTTTTGATAAAACTTTTTATTTTAAGATTAGAGGCCCAGTACACAAAATTCGTGCACTGGGTGGGGGAGGGTGTGGTCCCTCAGCCCGGCCTGCACCCTCTCTCAGTCTGGGAGCCCTCAGGGGATATCTGACTGCTGGCTTAGGCCTGCTCCCTGGGCCTAAACTGGCAATCGGACATCCTTAGCACTGCCACGGAGGTGGGAGATGCTCCCGCCACCGCCACTACGCTCGCCAGCCCTGAACCCAGCTTCTGGTTGAGCGGCGCTCCCCCTGTGGGAGTGCACTGACCACCAGGGGGCAGCTCCTGGGTTGAGCATCTGCCCACTGGTGGTCAATGCGCATCATAGCAACCAGTCATTCTGCCATTTGGTCAGTTTGCATATTAGCCTTTTATTATATAGGAAGGATAAGTGTAGATTTACATGCAGTTCTAAAGAAATCATAAACAACGAGCCTGTATAACTTTATCAGTTTCCCCCAACAGTAACTGTGTTTTGCAAGACTATAGCACAGAATTCACACCAGGATATTAACATCGTTGCAGTCAAAACAGAGCAATTCCTTCCTGCTATTGCTCTTTTATAAACGACACCCACTTTCCTGTCCCCCCACCTCACCTCTGATCTCTGACAATCTCTAATCTGTTCTACATTTCTATAATGTTATTTCAAAAATGTTCTATAAAGGGACTCACACAGTACATAAAGTTTTAGAACTGGCTTCTTTTCACTCAGCATAATTCCCCATAGATTCATCCAGCGGTTGCATGTACCAATTATTCCTTTTCATTGCTGTACTAGTCCCGTTTCTTGATAAGGATATACCACACTCTGTCTAACACAGTGATGGCGAACCTTTTGAGCTTGGCGTGTCAGCATTTTGAAAAACCCTAACTTAACTCTGGTGCCATGTCACATACAGAAATTTTTTGATATTTGCAACCATAGTAAAACAAAGATTTATATTTTTGATATTTATTTTATATATTTAAATGCCATTTAATAAAGAAAAATCAACCAAAAAAATGAGTTCACGTGTCACTTCTGACACGCGTGTCATAGGTTCGCCATCACTGGTCTAACAGTTTCCTGTGAAAGAACATGTGGGTTGTTAGCCATTTGGGGTGATTACAAATAAAGCTGTTATGAACATTTGTATATAGGATTTGTATTTCAAACAGTTTTTATTTCTCTAGGATAGAAGCTCAAGAGTGTAATCGCTGCACATGCCTAATTGCATATATAGTGTTAAATGAAACTACCAACTATTTTCCAGAATGGCTCTACCATTGTAGATTGCCACCAGAAATGTAGCATGATCTACTTTCTTTGCATCCTCACCAGCATTTGGTGTTGTCACTGTCTTTTATTTTAACCATTCTTATGTAGTGAAATCTTATTTAGTTTTAATTTGCAAGTCCCTCATGACTAATGATGTTGAGTAATTTTGGTGGGCATACTTGCCATCCCTATATCCTCATCAGTGAAATGCCTATTCATATCTTTTGTCCATTTTAAATGGGATTGTTTGCTTTTCTACCATTGAATTTTGACAGGATTTATATATTCTAGAATCTGCTTCTTTGTTGAATATGTGGCTTGCAAATATTTTCTCCAAGTCTATATCGTACCTTCTCATCCTCTTAACAAGGTCTTTCACAGAGCAAAGCTTTTAATGTACATGAAGTCAAATTGATAAATCATGCATTTGATGTCAAGTCTAAGAAGTATTTGCCTAACCATAAACTCCAAAGACTTTTTCTTATGCTTTTTCTGTAACAGTGTTAAATTTTACATTAGAGTTCATGATCCATGTTGAGTTCATTTTTGAGTGAAGTATGAGATTCAGGTCAAAGTTCATATTTTGCCTATGAATTTCCAATAGCTCTAACACCACTTGTACAATGGCCATCTTCCTCCGTTGAATTGCTTTTGTACCTTTGCCAACAATCACTTGGGCATATTGGTGTGGGTCTATTTCTGGATTCTTTATTCTTTCCCACTGATCTATGTATCAGTCTCTCCACCAATACTACACTGACCTGATTATTGTAGCTATATACAACTCAATACAGTGATTCTTCCTACTTACTCTTTTTTTATTACTTTACCTGTTCTGAGGCCTGTGTATTTCTGAATAAGTTGTAGAATAAGCCTGTCAATCTGCATAATTAGTGCTAGGATCTTTTTAGGAAACACGTTAAATTTATAGGTCAATTTGTTGAGTCTTCCAATGGCATGTCAATGTGAACATGGTATGTCTCTTGACTTATTTACAGGGTTTTTTTACTTCTTTCCTCAGCATCTTGTAATTTGCTGCATACAGATCACTGTGCATGTTTTGTTAAGTTTACACCTAAGTATTTCATTTTCCTTCGGGTGATTATAAATATATAGTGCTTTCAAATTGTGGGTTCTACCTGTTCAATATTAGTATATTGGGGCTTTGTGTTTCCTCCATGGATTGGTTGGAGATCTTTTTCAGAAAAAAAATACTGGGGGAAAGATTTCTTTGTCTCCATTACTATTGGACTTATAAATGACTTTTATCAGTTATGAAATTTTTAAGTCCACACATTTGACTCTGAAAATAAGCTGATAGCATTTTTAAACTTTCTACCCAAAAGCTTACACAAAATAAAAAATAAAATCTGTAATAAACTTCAAATAGTCTCAGTAAACAAATTTTATTTTTAAAACCTGCTAGATGAAGGAAGAAAAGGAAAGTCATTTCAGGCAGGAAAACATTATTAAGAAAAGAGAAAAAAAGCTTATGTTTAGGATACATTGGCTGGGGCCAAAGGTGGGCTGGGAACCAATGTGTGTGAGTGGGGATATGAATCTACAAATTTGTATTTAATCTGATAGGCAAAAAAGAACCAAGGCAGACTTGAAATGGGGAAACAGCAGAATTGTATTCGTTTTCTGGGTATCTCAGAGAGTAATATGGGTGTGGAATTAAGGGGTGATGAGCTGGCAACAGGAATATTAAAGAGAAGAAACTTCAGACAAGACATGATGAGAGTGTGAAGTGCACAGGGACATGGGAAATGTAAGGAAATGCTTTGTGGGAGATAGATAAGATTTGGAAGATCCGTGGAAGAGAGGGAGAAGAACTCAATTCATCATCACATCATTAGCCAAGATTGAGAAGACAAAAGTTAGAGCAGTTTTGGGAAGGGCAGACATAATGAGTACAGCATTAGGTATGCTCAGTGTCAAGGTCCAAGGACACCCAGGCAGAGTTGAGGTTAACAATTCAGGCCTAGAGGTGAGTGCTCCTCTACTGAAGTGAAAGGCGTGGCCCAGGGAAAACAAGAGGACAAGATCAAAGGCAGAACTCCGGTAAAAACACAAACTAATGTGTGAATGAAGAAGGTACAGGCTAAAAAGTCATGGGCACAGATGCAGAGAACATAAATATTATCAACTTCAGGGAATAGTTGAGATTTGCGGAAATGCTTGATTATGGAGGAATACCAAATTAGGGAGCTGCAATAATCCACGAGGAAGAAACTCTAAGTAAACAAATATAAATATGAATGTGCATATTTAGCTACATAATTTGAAGCAAGCTGAGTCTTCAAAGCCTTTATTTTTGTTTAATTATATTTGCAGTATTTGTTTCATAGTAGTTTTTGTTCTCCTGAGCTCATCATAAGCATAATTATAAACAGGAGTATTTAAATTAATGCAGATTGCATTTTACCTCGAGACACCTGCAAAATTTACAGCCTAAATTGTCTTTTGTAATAATGAGCTACAGATTTTGAGCTTTTGGTTTCTATGAAAATGACAGTTGAGGTAGGGATGATGCCAATTATTGCCTAGTAGAATGTCTTCCCCCTCTTTATTGAAAGGAAATATTTCCTTTCATTTTGTACCTGGCAGAGTCAACTCTCAGATATCTAACTGCCAAACAGGTGATAATCTGTGACAAAGTTTTACACTTCACAATCAATTAGGATAGTAGTGGTTATTATTTTCTCTTTTGTTCATTTTTGTTTATCTCTTTCACTATACCAAGATTGAGTTCTAGCCTCCATACCAAAGCTCAGCTTTAATACTCAATTAAATGTCTTTCTCATCATTAGAAAAAGTTCTTGTCCAGAAAAATTGTAACCTTAGGCAGTGGTTCTCAACCTTCCTAAGGCCGCAACCCTTTAATACAGTTCCTCATGTTGTGGTGACCCCCAATTTCACTGTTACAAATTGAACATAATTAAAGCATAGTGATTAATCACAAAAACAATATGTAATTATATGTGTTTTCCAATGGTCTTAGGCGACCCCTGTGAAAGGGTCATTTGACCACCAAAGGGGTCGCGACCCACAGGTTGAGAACCACTGCCTTAGAGGCAGAAGGAGCAGTTACTGACTGCCATCAATGTAATAGGTCATTTCAGATGGAATAAGGAGGAATTTTTTTTTAGCAAGAAACAGCACTGGAGAGGCAATACCGCTTCCTGTCTCATATTGAAGCATGTCATTGTTTGAAGTGGTCATGAATTTCTAAATTGTATATTTAGTGAAGGAGACATACCTATATTTCCTGATCCATATCTTCAGTACACGAACTTAAATATTAGTTGAGATTATAAAAGCTCATATATTCCTCCTGAGTGTCCATATTCATCTCAGTTGGAGGGCACAACAGGCAAGAGATTCCTAGGAAATCCACATGCCAGATCCTTGCATTCATTTGTCCATACAGGTATCTTACTATGTGGCACCATGTCATTGAGAAGGGGAACTGTGGATGATAATAAAAATTCTTATTCATTGCACATTAGAAAAGGAACCCACAGAAGCTATACTTTTTGATGCAGTGCATCTATAGCTGGGCTATTGAAAAGCCATTATACGGAGGCTGAAGACCAAAGGAACAGATTAGGGCTGGAAAAAAATCTCTCCAGGTTGCAACTGTGAAAACCCAGTTTCTCATTACTGGTTTATGACCCTCTGTGAGGTTTAAATTGGGTTGAGCAAGGTGGCCAAATCCTTCTGTTATCAAAATGAAGCATATTGTCAAAAGAAAAAGGCACCCACTGATCTATAGTGGTTGTTCTATTGCTGATTTTATCTTCCTGATGGTAGGGCCTACTTATTTCCTCTCACTGGACTGGGAGATTTGAAGGATTCTGAGTAAAAGGCACCGAAGGGAAAATTCTATTGATAAAAGTACAAAAATAGAAGGCAGTTGAAAGACTCGCAGTATGACGAGAGTGTTCAATAAAAGCATTTATCTATGCTAATCAATCTTCAAAGCATTGACCTGAATAGTTGACTTGCAGGTGCATAGCATACATGCTAAGTTTTGTGTGGTTTAATATTCTAAGCAAAGGATCACAGAATACCTATGTGCCTAAATTAACAAATCTAGGAAAATCTAAGGAAAACTTACGTTGGAACCAAAGTAGAGAAGTGATTCTCAGTTCTCATTTTCTGCACAGATGTAGGTGGGTACTGGTGTTATATTACACTTGCCACCCTTGGGCTAAGTGTTAAACTTACCATGTAATGTGTAGCTTGAGAAGTGCCAGAGACCAAATCTAGGGGACTTTCCCTTCTGCTGGAGATATTTTCAGTGAACAAATATACATGAAAAATCATAGGTCATTTCTCCTCCCCTTGCCACTGTAATACTAAATACAGATATATCGCATATACCACTAAACAGAAAAGCAGGGATATATTTCAGGGATGTTGTGGAGGTGAAGCCTGGGAGCAAATCACAGACAGGGTCTCTGAAAAGAATCATTTCTTAAGTTTGGTTTAAAAGCCAGCATCACACATAAGCCCTTGAACTGCCACAAAAATGAGAGAGCAGTGTTGAGAAGATAATATCCCCAGGTGGGTTGGTAAAGCCCTCCATAACCGGGCACAAATCTTCCTTCTCACTTCAGGTCACCAGTTGCCATCCAATGGCTCAATTGTAAAGCATTGCTCAGTGATGGGAGTGCTTCCACCTTTATAATCACTGTAGCTCTATCTACTGAGGGCAGTAGTTCTCTTACAGATGAGTAAGGGCAACTTCTTCTAATTCCCATAAAGTTGGCATTGAGGCTCATGACCATCTTGTTTCAACCTTATCCTCTATTGCAGCTGTTTTCAACATTTTTCATCTGATGGCACACATAAACTAATTAATAAAATTCTGCAGCACACCAAAAATTATTTTTTCTGATCTGACAAAAATAGGTATCATTTTGATTCACTCACACAGACGGTTATTGTTGTGTTGGCCATTGTCATTTTTTTAATTTGACAATCTAAGGAGAAAGAGGTCAGGTATTGAATGTTTTAAAAATTCTTGTCCTGAATAGTATGGCTCAGTGGTAGAGTATCAGCCTGTGCACAGAAGGGTCATGGGTTCAATTCCCAATCAAGGGCACATACCTGGGTTGCATGTGGATCCCAGGTCTTCGTCGGAGCATGTGCAGGAGGTAACCAATTGATGTGTCTCTTTCACATCACTGATTCTCTCTCCCCACCCAACCCCCCTGCTCCCTTCCACTCTCTCTAAAAAAAAAAAATCAATGGAAAAAATATCTTCAGGTGAGGATTAACAACAGAAACAACAAAAATTCTTGCAGCATACCAGTTAAAAATTGCTGCTCTACCTTATCCAAAATTAAACACCCACATGAGTTACCGTAGATTGGAATCTGTGAGAAACAGACTCTGAGGTGGAAATTTGGGTACCAGAAATTTAATGGAATGTGCCCTTAGGATAAACACCTGGAGGAAGTGAAGGAAGTAAGACAAGCAGAGGAGAGAGCTAAACTTTAATGCACACTCAACAAAGATACCAAGCTATTCCTCACGGAGCTTTTGAGCTGTGACAGCCCTTCAAAATTGTTTACATTGAGGGGAAAAGACTTGGATTTTATACTCTTGTATCGACCAGCCCCTCCTGGGGAGGGGACCTGACTGGGGTGAGACAGCTTTCTTTAGCTGAGAGCTATTCCTAGACAGTGATTAAGCAGAAAGCCATCAACCATCAACACTCCCTATAGCTGGGGGGATGAGTAGTTGGCCCCTCCTGCGAGACCAGAGTGATGTGCCAGGATATTCACTACACCAGCCTGACCTCCCCTGTACTCGCATCGTTTCCCTTATCCATTAATGAAACAGATATTTATTAGGTACTCAATATCCTGGATGCAAGGTCTCTGCTGAGTCTCAACAATATATAGGTGAATGAAAAATGACCCCATAGTCTAAGGGTGAAAAAATAAAGAAAAAAATAGTATTAAGTACCATAATAATGGTCACTGCAACATGCTCTGAGAATGCAGAAGAGGGAATTTTACTTTATGCAGAGATTCAGTCTGTCTTTCAGGAGAGAGAGAAAGCTTGAGCTCAATGCATATGTATTCCAACTTTCATGCTTCCCACTTGGCCCAGAATGCCCTCTCCACTCTTTTCCCCCTATTTAAATCTCCCTCTTTCTGGCCCTGACCCAGTTCTAACTCTACCTCAAGGCTGTTCTTTATCAACCCACCTACCTATGATCTTAGAGACTTCTCTGCACTACAACAGTTAGTTCCTGCCCTGCACGTCACTCATCATGTTATGGAGTTGTTCTGTTGTCCTACCTAAATGGTAAACACCAGTAGGACAGTGGCCAGCAATTACTGGCAGTTAGTTTATAGATGACTAGAGGCCCGGTGCATGAATTTGTGCACTGGTGGTGTCCCTCTACCTAGCTGGCGATTGGGCAATTGGGGACAGCTGGCTGGGAAGAGGGACCGCAGGATGTTGGCTGGCTGTGGGAGGTTGGCTGTGGAGGCGCACTGACTACCAGGGGGCAGCTTCTGTGTTGAGCATCTGCCCCTTGGTGGTCAGTGCATGTCATAGCAACTGGTCGATCAGTTGGCTGGTTGTAAAGGTTGCTTAGAATCACAGAATAGAGAGCCCAAGCGACATTAGAGACCATCCTGACCAAGCATCCAAAATGGGGGGAAATGACCAAGAAAGGAAATTGTGACTTTCTTGAGATCTCTCAGTTGGCAAAGATTTAAGTATAGAACCAAATCTGTAGACTCCCATTGCCTCTCTTACACTACACTGAATGAAACAATTCATGAGTTTCAGTCTTAGCAAATGTAAGGAAACTGAAGTACACATTAGGAGATAGATTTTCCCCCAAAATAATAGGAAAACTTTATCAAGCTTAATGATATTACTTATCATTCCTATCCCTTGTTCACTTTTCCTAGACATATATTTAAGTAAAGATCATAAGTATATTTTATCCATAGATTCCATAGAGGGTTGGGTGAAATCCGTAATGATAGTGTGCATATCCAACTAAGCTATTATGGAGAAACTAGGAATATTTTTGTTATCTCTATAATCTGTCTCCAAAAGGGCCCAGGTGCTATCATGAGATAAATAAAATCCACTAGATTAAATGAAGCAGTGATTTGGTTAGTTATGACGTGTTTGCATGCGTGTGTGTCTTTATATATTCCTCCATTAGAACCAGTTAAACCAACTGAGTACAGACTGGGCCCTCAACAGGGCTGACCATCAGAATTATCCAGGGATGTTTTAAAAGATCCCTGAGTCCCACTGTCTGGAGGTCTTCATTGACTGGGTATGAAAGGTCCTAAGTGCAGCCAGGCTTGGAAATCATATTGTAAAGTGGGAGCTGACGGGCTCAGTCACTCCATGGTGCTAGCACAGAGGGTAGAGTGGCTGCATGCTGGCTTCTGCCGACAACTGCTATCAGTGCAGGGTGCCCCATCAGCACAATGAGGTCTGGAGCAAGAGAATGAAGGAAACAGCAGCAGCCATGTCTGGAGAAACAACAAAGAACACATGTTACATGCCATATCAGTAACATCATTGAGGGTGCATTAAACAAATGCTTCACCCTATATCAAAATACTGCTTCTGGTCTGGACCTCTGCCACCCCACTCATCATTGTGCCACCAACTAAACCCTTCCCCTCTAACTATCAGGCTAAAATAGCCCAAGTCAGTGGTTCTCAACCTTCTGGCCCTTTAAATACAGTTCCTCATGTTGTGACCCAACCATAAAATTATTTTTGTTGCTAGTTCATAACTGTAATGTAAATATCTGATATGCAGGATGGTCTTAGGCGACCCCTGTGAAAGGGTCGTTTGACCGCCGAAGGGATCTCGACCCACAGGTTGAGAACCTCTGGCCTAAATAGATACTGCATTTCAGTGACCTAAGTTACTTTAGCCTCATTTCCTAACTTGAACAATAGATTTTTGAAGGCAATTTGAGACCATAAGGGCATAAACAAAATAGGTATTACAGTAAGAGTTTATTTCTAACGTGTGTGTGTGTGTGTGTGTGTGTGTGTGTGTGTGTGTGTGTAAACTTAAAAATCTACTCTAAGAAATACAATGAACAAACTTTTATTTACTTAAACTTGCTTAAGGCTAAATATTCATGACAATAGAAGGCTAAGCCACACTCAAAAATGTGATCAGCATCTCCACTGATTTCTTTATTCTGTTTCTTCAGCATTAAGTTCTGTAAGGCAGAGCACATTAAAATTTCCTTAGAGCAAGTGTCCTTTCTCTCTGACTTTGTTACATAAGATTTCCCGTGTAGAATTCTATCCATTTCATAGTAACGAGGTTGATTTTAAATGGATGAACCCAGAGAAATTGAGTTCCATCCCCTAAGCTCTCCATAATTGCCCAATAACAGGGACTGATTGCTCCAAGACAAAAACCTGATCTCATTAGGACCTGCTGTTTTGGTAGACAGAAGACAATTATATGTGAAGGGTATTATGCTTTTGGAAATGCTAATTAATTATACATTATTTATTGGAAACACAATGTTCCCCTTGTACTGTAGCTACAAAATAAAAAAAAAAGGAAGCGAGAATTTAAATAGCTGAGACATGCTACAGTATAATAAACTAGTCATTTGTTTCAAATCTGGTTCCTTGGCTGGCTTGGAGACACCTTTATGTCCCTAATTGGTCTTCCCCCTTTATCTCTTATTGGCCATCCAGGTCTAAGAGTGTGGGAGGGAAAGAATTCTGTCCTCTGATGGTTTAGCCATGCTAAGCTGGTTTGGGTGGTTTAAATTTTTTTTTTTAAGAGAGGGAAGTAATATGGACCTTTGACCCCAGAACTGTAGGATAATAAATGTGTGTGGCCTTAAGTGACCAAGTTTCTAAGAATTTGCTACAACAGCAATAGCAGTGTTTTTCAGGTTTGTGTCTAACCTGTGCCTCCTGAAACCAGCGTGGGCTGTAAGGAAGCACTCAGCAAGGTGGCCTCCAGTCCTCCTTTGCTGCTGTGTATACTCCTTCACGACCTTTCCTCTCTGAATGAATGAAATGCCGCAGGCAAAGTGAGAAAGCTTGAGGACTGTCTTAGTAGTCGTTAGGGGTCCAAAACTTTATGGAAAAGGTCCTAAAACCTATAACTCAGCAGTGATTTGAGTCATGCTGCAACTTGACAATAAAAGGCTGTTTGTGGGCCAAATGAATAGTGTTGTAATGGGAACTGCCAGGCGAAAGCAGAAACATGAGCATAAGTGCCCCCAAACATGCTGATCACTGGCCTGGCTGACATTCCAGGGCATCTGTGGTCGGAAAGATTTCTTTTTGCAACTCAACTTGTTTACATTTCTGCCTTGAGCTTTTAAAGGAAAGGATTCCATTATTTATAGGCGGTGTGATAGAGGAGCTCTCCGGGGTAACTGGTTGTAAGCCTGCATAGAAAGTGAGTGTATCCACAGAGTAAAATAACTCTTTAGAAACGGTCGGTTCTCGTGGCCAGGAAGCATGATTTATTTCTAGGGATAGTGAGGCCTTCGGGTTGCTTTCAGAAAACCTACATTTGGGAGACTTACTTAAGCTCTTAGGTTAGCACTTACAAAACATGAAATCAAGGTAAATAAATTTTTTATTGTTGATCCGAAAGAGGAGTAGAGAACCTTTCAATTCATAAGAAGCTCCTCGCTCCATTGCCCACCCAGATACTGTTTTAATTCCCTCTGACTTCAATATTATTGGCTGCTTAGCTAGGCTTTCATGGGAGCACTTTACTTTCTTGTTCTGTATTAGTTTTATCAGTGCTAACTGCTGCTGCCCTAGAATTGAATGGGGTCTTCTTGAAGTCCAGGTCAGAGAGAGACTGAGGAAAAAGACAAGAATGAGAAAGAAGTACCAGTGAAAGGAGCGTGTTTCTTTTTGGTGACTGTCCCCATTTGGCCTTCCCATGGATATTGGTCACTTCCTGGCCTGTCAGGAGACAGAAGCTCTGGGCCTGGGCAGTTGATGACTTACAGCGGCCTTGACACCCCATGAATTACCCTACGATTACCCAACAAGGACACATGATATAAGAAGGCTTTATGGTGCTCTATGCCCTTCAGGGCCACTTACCTTCATGTTCCGCATCTGAAAGGAAGTTTGGATGAAATAATGCCTGCTTTACCCATCAAGTACATTGTACACAACTATAAGTCATCCAAGAAGGGCGATTCAGACCTGGAACATATTTTGGAGCAGACTAGATATTTAAGAAAGGACTATTTTGTCATGTGCTAGAATTTTTAGAATTAATATGATGGCAGATGTCCAAAGTCAGGGATGCCTTCCATGTTTCCATGTTTCCAATTCTCTTTTTCCCACACTGGTTACATGTTTTACCAATCTTCATAATACAGATTTGTAGACCTGCTGTTTAAGTGATAAATACAATCCTATACTGAACAGAGCTAACTGGTTGCCTATATTTATTTACTCTCTGCACCCCATACCCCATCATTCTTCCCCCGAATAAGAAGCTCAATGAGAGAGACTCAGGGCTCCTTCAGCTGACCATCCCACGAGACCTGCATCTGAGTCCTGTCCAGGAGAAGCGAAGTACTCGGCAGGGACACAGTGAACGACGAAGGTGGATCGGGCCAGGATAGAAAGCTTACTAAGTAAATTAGGTAGTGGTTGTACTTAACACCTTTGCTTATCACAGTTATCCCAGAAGATGAGGAATAAAATAAGAAAAAAAGGAAGTTTTTGCCGAAACCAGTTTGGCTCAGTGGATGGAGCGTCGGCCTGCGGACTGAAAGGTCCCAGGTTTGATTCCGGTCAAGGGCATGTACCTGGGTTGCGGGCACATCCCCAGTAGGAGATGTGCAGGAGGCAGCTGATCAATGTTTCTCTCTCATCGATGTTTCTGACTCTCTATCTCTCTCTCCCTTCCTCTCTGTAAAAAATCAATAAAATATATTTTTAAAAAAAGGAAGTTTTGAGCAGACATTCACATAGTAGGCCCACAGATGTGTGTGCTAATCAGGCACAGTATTCAGCAGGTAGCCCTGGGAGTAAGGGGAAACTGGCATTATTTTAGAAACTGGGTGGTATGTTAAAAAACACACACACAAAAAAAAAATTACATAGGGAAAACACGGGTTTTGTTTACCATACACCCAACACGCTACCCGGCTCTATTTAATTTTTCTAAATACAATGTTTGCCCTGTTTTCTGTCCTCTCTTATTTAATAAAATACACCTGCTTTGTGATTTTTATCAGCACACACGTCACCAGCACCTCCAGACCTTTCAGAAGATATAGGGTGAATTCAGAACATCAGGTTTTTCAAGACTTGACTGCAACACAGAAGTTAGAAAAATCTTACTCGGTACTTGTGTTTCAAAATCCACACATAATCAATCACACCGCTATCAAAGAAGACTAAAGATCAGAAACACTAAAGTGATGTATAAAGGGCGAGGAGAGAAAGCCCATGTGTTTTCAGTCCCATAACTGATGAATGTGTAAGAGAGGCATGAACCAGAAGAGCTTTGACAAATGAGTGTTCTTAGAAATCAATAACTAAACAACCAGGGCAAGATTAACCAAAGCATAAGTGACAAGTGGTTCAGCTTTTCTGCTTGTAAAAATGAAGAGTTGATTTAAGTCCCATGTTATATTCGCATTTTAAAAAACAGTACCAGTCTTATGCTATTCTTTTAGTGCTCATGGTACAATTTAATTATGTTGTAGTATGCATAGTTTAGGAAATAATGATGCCAATGATGAAATGTAAATTTTATATCAGGAAGCATCATTTTCTTGCTATCTTTTTTCGAAATTAAATGGAAGTTTACTTCCCTTTTAAAGTAGCAAGATTTTCTTATTCCTGTTAACTTTTTTATATCTTTCAAATAAAATAATATTTCACGGGGAGAGTCTAGTTATATTTAACCAAAATCAAATAAATATGCAGATAGGTTTAAATTGCTTTAAAGAGAATGAGCTCTTATTTTGCTATTCCAGCCCCCAGGTCTTACTAGATCTCTCCTACCAACCCCTCTACTAAAAGCTATCTGTGGGTCTCATTCTAGCTGCAGTCACATGTACAGAGACAGGGCCATGTCCCAGGCAGTGGGAGTAGATACTGCCTGGGATGGAGCAGATTTCAGGAGCATGGAGGAGATTACAGCCCAGTAAATGGAAGGGCAGAGGAGAATGAAGTTTTTAATGGTTTTGTTCTCTGGCTACTTTGGGGGAAAAAATCACTTTTGCACTTGACATTTGTTGCCATTTTGCCTTTTCATTTTGCCTCTGTGTGTTGAGGGGAGGGCGCGAAATGACCTCAGAAATGTCAGAATTGTTATGAATGGCAGGTCCTAAGTTTGGACAGGTGGATGGTAGTGTTTCATCAGTCTCTCTAAACTCTAGCTGTGGGCTGGGGACCTGAAACAATGAGAAGTTCTTAAATTGTGCAAGACGTGGCTCCTTTCCCAGGATAAGCCATGGGGTGTGGTAGCAGCAGGTGCCCTACGGAAGGAGGAGGAACTCTGGACAGACCTAAATGTAATCTCACTTCCCCCTTCCCACTGTGACCTCAGGCAGGGTATGCAGTTCCTCTGAGCCTCACTTTTGTTATCCGTAAGATGAAATCATACCACCTATTTCATGGGACTATTGAGAAGATTAGCAAGATGTACATAACGTGCCAGGCTCCCTCGGTGCCAATTTGCCTTTTCTTCCTTTGTTTTTACTTTAATTTAACATTGCAAATAATTTACACTAACAGGTGATCAGGAAATTGGCCCAAGACCCCTTGTGAGAACCTGGCCCAGCCCAAGGGGGCTAGGAGACCTCGCTGAGGGAGTCTCCAAATCATTACGGTGGGTTCGCTCCTGCTTCTTGCTGCTGGACAAGCTACTAGTCAGACCCTGAAGAGGCTTCATAGTCAGTGATGCATGCCCACATTTGCTTGTCTGCAGTTGTGAGCCAGTAGTCTACAGAACTATGCAATACTGCCATCTGAATTTCTCTGATGTAGAGTGGTCTGAGCCCAACTACTTGATTTCAGTTTGCAAGTGGTGACTAGGAACAGTTGTCCACAGCTCACAGCCAACAGTGGGACAAAACTCAAACCAAACTCCCGAGACAAGAATCTAGATACTTCCACCCTGTCGATTTTTCCTCCATGGAGACACTGGCTTTTTTCTGCAACTGGGCCACCAGTCTGGCCTCTTCCAGGACAGGCAGTGGGCATTATGCCGAATGCTTACTCAAGGCCTAATATAGGCAAAGCAGACAGAGTTCATCTTGCATGAAAACTCCTCTAATGGTACAACTGTGGACTGTATGTAGAATTCCAAGGCCTCTTTTGGGCTCAGCATAAATGTGTGCTTTGGTCACTGAGGATGACTGTGTGGGTACTAGAAATGGTTGTTAGGGCACACATGTCAGAGTTAGAAAACATTCCCTGGGAATCCTCAAAATGCTGCTTTAGTTCAATATGGACATAGACCATTTTTCAACAGAGGGCCATATCCACACACATAGAGCACTGTGTAATGATTGAATAATTCTTTCAGTTGGATGATAACATCTAAAGACAATTTGTCTCTGGTCATTGCTGGAAGAGGTTCCGGACCCACTATAATTTTGAATATCTCCAAGGATGTACATTCCTGGATACCATCTGGTATCTCACAACCTTAATCCCAGGAATGCAGGGGCTTGTCCAGTATCACTTGACATCCTCGAAAGCCAATATTAGCTTCACCATCACTTCTGGCAGCCTCCCTCAGCAAGCATACACACTACAGTACAAAAGAAAACAAAATATACCATTCCTAACACCACAATCACAATAGATTCAGATGTTCTAAGCCAAAATCTCGCCTGCCTTCTCCTCCTCTGCCTGCTACTGATCTGCAGCCAGGCACATGCATTCATGAGCAATCAGTGATGGCATCCCACGGAGAATTTAATGAAAGAAATCTACAGAAGAGCCCCATCTGCCCATCTAGTGTCTCTCCTGCTCATCAAGAGGAGAAGCAAGGATGCACATCTGTGCAGTGAGCAGCAGGTGAGAAGTAAAATCATTATCCAGAATCAACACTTTCCCATTGACTCCTGGCTTATTGTATTAGCACAGGTGAACCACAGTTTATACAAAACAGAGAGTCCTGAGAACATAGAACTAGTCCTAATCATGAAAAAAGGATGAAAGACTCTTTGGCTTGATTATAACCATTTTGAATATTCATTAAGGCCACTCAGTCTTTGCTGATTGTGATTATATCAGGCTCTTTATTGCATAATCTGGTTGTTGGGTGACATTTGCATTTTCCTTCTCACAACTCATGCAAACTAAGTAGTACTAGCCCCGCTATGAAAACACCAACTTGATACCTATGTCAGGAAGTATGTCTTGGGCTTTGCTTTGGTGACATGGTGGTCTTCTGTCCTTTGAATGGAAGAGTTCTGTTTTGGAAGCATCTATAGTTCCCCACCTGATCCATCTCTCTCTAACTCCAATCCTCTGTCCCCAGAATATCCCATATTGATCACTAACCTTGTCATCAATACTTTTCAACACCAATGGCTTTCTGGCCCTAGACCATTTTAAGACCAGGGAACAAACACATCTGGATGATGCAAACTAGCAGTGAATTCTAGGGAAGTCTTTGAAATAGGACACTAGGTTTGGTTAGGCTGCCCACTAAGAGAAGAAACTTGTAGATCTTGTTAAGGCTGTCTCCTCCCTCACAGCTATCTGAGTGCTTACCTTGAGCTTCAGTCCTCTTACATCTTGATCCTCCTTCCTTCCCTGGACCAACCCTAATGTCCCAGCTTCTTCTTTGCTGGGCCTTTGTACTCCCCCATGGCCCCCGACAGGACAGTGTGGACTGTATCTTACCCCCTACCCTTGTCAGGAACCATGATAAGCTCCACCCTCTCTCCCTCTTATAGCTTCTTGACTCTGTCAAAGCTCCATGTTCACCATTAATCCTCGGGAATCCAGTTCCTCTTGCCTCGCCATGGACTCAAATCCCTTGCCCTTCGACTCCGCCTCAAAGTGCATCTGCCTCAGTAAGATGGGATGAGCCAACAGTGAGATCACAGAAAGGGCTGTTTCCCTTGATTATGGCCCAATCTGTTAGCATGAGAACAACCTCATACGAGTTTTCAGTTTGCATCACTTTCAACATATGGTGAGAAGTCATTGTTTATTTGAAAAGAGTCAACTTAGTGACTGCCTCAGAAAAAAACACAGCATATTCATTCTTTCCAAATAGTATAACTTTAATGCTATTTTTTAATGTTTTTGTTATACTAGGATATTAGCATATTTCTTACCTACCAACTGTATTGCTATTTTCATTAGTAGTTTGGCATTTGATCAATGTTTGACATTGTGAATGATTTTAGGATTATACCATGGACAGGGTTGAAACAGCAACCTTACCTTTATATTATAAACATAATAACTAAATGAATGAAAATAAAAAAAGTAGACTCATCTCAATGCAATGTGAAGGAGCTGACATGGAACTCCTTCAGCTATTCTCTGCGTCTGTTCTCTGGTGTCACTTGTGGAACAAATTGGCTCTCTTGATACCCATGTGGTGTATTTAGGAATCCTGTTTTCTTGCCTTTTAAGGTTGTGCTTGTCCTAATGATATTATACATTTACCATGTTATATTTATTACAATCTGTTTGATCTGTAGTTCAATTTGTCTATTGATATTGATTGCCAAAAAGTGAATTTACCACCAGGAATCCAGTTATAAAAACAATATTAATCAAACTAGACAGCTGCCCTTCTATAAAAAAAGAGAAATGATTTGGCTTCCAATGTGTAAGACATACCCGATGCATCATGTAAAATATAGTCAAAGGGAAGAAGAAACTGTTCGTGTAGGTGACAGGGTATAAAGCAGTTTCTTTCTAGAAAGAAGGTAGTATGTAATTTGCAAAGAAAATATACCATGGAACCAAGGAATCCAATCATAACAAAGTCACATAGGAAATCATGATTCTTTGTAGTTAAGAAAAATTAAAATATTTTAATGTTAAAAATTAATGAGGGATTAACCAAAGAACTTATCTGCATATATGCATAACCCATGACAGACAATATTGTGGTGAAGGCCTGGGGTGGGAGGCGCAGGTGCAGAATGAAAGGTCAATGGTGGGTGTGGGGTAGGGAGGACATCTGTAATACTTTCAACAATAAAGATACATTTTGAAAATTAATGAGATTAAAGAAAACTGATTTATTGGCAAGAGGATCAGATATTAAAAACCTGAAATAAAGGGTGCAATTGAAAAATAATTTAAAATATTCAAAGAAAAAAGAAGGGGAATTTTTCATTTATTATAATATCTTAGTTTCCCTTTCTCCATACAAAAGGGGTGCTGAAAATCATGAAAAATTCTTAGTTCTAAATAAAGCACACTCAAGAGTTTATAAAGGTCACTGAAAATCATTTTGGAACTGGAGAAAATGATATTGGTGATTTATAGCTCTTGGGAGAGAGAAGATACAAGTCAATGGCTTGAAGAAATAGGAAGAATAAAGACACAGAAATAAAACAGAGACCAGAAAGAATAAGAATATTCCATAGAGGCGTTGGATAATACAAGTGCAGCTTGGGGGACTTAGATGAGGAAAAAAGGCAGTAGGAATTATTCTTCTCATAAACTTCAAAAAGAGCTTAAAAGAGTTTTGACTTTTCTATCCCACAATGCTGAGGTGATAAATCCCAGGTCTAAGTATCTATTTTATGCATATGCATGTGTGTATGTGTGTGTGCATATGTTTTATACATGTGTGTTGGAGTGTCCACAGGTGTGTATGCAAGTATGTGCTGTGTATGCATGTGCATATAGATGTATGTAAGGGCACTGGAGAATCTGGTCATTTCCATCCTTTATATCATACATCTGTGAAATGAAGGAAGGGATAAAGCAAAAAATAAATAAATAAATAACAGGCCTTTTTTTTTTTTCACTTAGGAAGGGGACAGAACCGTCAGTCTGATGGTTAAAAACATGATCTTCTCAGAGGCCAGGGGTAGTGAGTTGCTATAATAAATTTCATACAAAAGCACAGTGTGTAGTATTAAGAAATATTAGTTGATGATGATGAAACCAATACCCTCATTTTTAATTTAGATGTTTAAAGTAACTTATTACTTACTTTTAATAACTGCCCTTCACTAGCCATCTAAAAACAGAATAAAAAGCTTCCCTTTGAGCCATCTCTCAAAATGAAATGGTGGCCTGGTGGTATATATATGAGAATATTTACACTGAAAACATATACAAATATTCACAAACGTGCATAGAGAAATGTAGGACATTCAGCTGTGTATGAATCAGATGGCTTTAAGACATACAGCAAATCGGCAACTAAATCACTTAACTGACAAGAAACCTTGTACGCAATTCTCACGTTATTCAGAAATGGATATCCCAGATCTGACTGGAATGCATTAAGAGACCAGGGTGTGTGGAGTTTGAAAAATATCTTTAAAGGGAAAACAAGAGAAGTGTGACTGTTAGAAAAGGATTCAGATGTTCTCACTAGAATAAAAAGCCGAATTATGAACACTGGAGCTTTATAAGAGTTTTAAATAACCCTCAATGGTGTGGCATAAGAATTTTAAACTTTAATGAAAGCAAAAAAATCATTTTATTGTACTAATGGTACAGTGCTTTTCTTTTCAGGTTTCCTTTACATTCTTTCTTGGTTCGTTTTTATTTTTTCCTCACCAGCTGGTATTTGCTTCTATTACAAGCTAAGACAGTGATGGTGAACCTATGACACGCGTGTCAGAGGTGACACATGAACTCATTTTTTTGGTTGATTTTTCTTTGTTAAATGGCATTTAAATATATAAAATAAATATCAAAAATATACATCTTTGTTTTACTATGGTTTCAAATATCAAAAAATTTCTATATGTGACACGGCACCAGAGTTAAGTTAGGGTTTTTCAAAATGCTGACACGCCGAGCTCAAAAGGTTTGCCATCACTGAACTAAGACTATACTAGCAAAGGGAAATGAACCAAGGAGGCATTTAGCTCAATAACTCAGGCAGAAAGGATTCATCCCTGGAGTAGTGAGATCTTTCAGAGAGAAGAGAATTTTGGCTTGCCTCAACCCCAGCTCTGGTTTGATTTTAGACATAAGAGCATGTATGGATGCTAGCACGAGGCTGTGACTGATCCACCCAGTACACTGAGTTCTGCCTATGCTCGGGACCCTTTCGTCATCATGGCAGCGTTATCCTTTCTGTGCATGTGTATTCTGAACACCACTACTCAACTCTTCTAGTCTTAACCTATGCCGCCATCTTGGTTCTCCTCAACTCTTCTAATCTGAAAAAATAAGGGAAAACTGCACATGTTCAACATATGTAAACCCTGATAAGCTCGGCTTCTAAATACTTGAGCGAGTGTTGAATAGAAGGGCTGTCACCAGGTGTGCTGCCTTATGTAGCATCATGTGGCGTGTGTCTATAACCTGCCAATGGACTTCAAGTGATGGGTCTATACCTGGACGAAGACATCTCCTGAATTAGAATTCAGACCTTCCCCACTGCTGCTCACAGAATAAATAGATTGAAGCAACAAGTAAAAGCATCTAAAAGATTGGGTTTGTTCTTGCCTTGTCATTTTATAACAGCATATTCTATTGATAGGGATGGAGCATGGGAAGGCAATGAGTGAGGACGAGAGAACTATAACCCTGATCATGGAAACAGAGAAGGGGAGAGGGTGCCTTTGTCTGCATGGCCCCTGAGACAGCGTTGACGAAAACTGTGGAGAAGAGATGTCAATTCTAAGGAGAAGACATTTTTAGCTTTTTATACAAATGTTTTTAAAATGAAATATTAGAGGAAAAGAAATTACTAGTTTGTGGTGATGTTTTCCCATTGGTAAAATTAATTTAGAAGGAAGACTCATGATAACTAACCTGAGGAATAAACTAAGAATTCATGGAGGGAACTGAAATCGATTCTTTGAATTTAAAAGGAAAGGGGTAGAATAGGAAATGATTTTAACATAACAAAGTAAAAAAAAGATGCAAAATTTAAATAAGATAAAGAAGTTACTATTTCTTTGAGATCAGAAAGAATGGGAACCGCTGAATGATACCATCTACTCTTCCTGTTTAGTTCTGGAAAAGTGGTTACAGGAAAAGGTTAAGTTTTAGATTTGACTTCTGTAGCACAACAAAAATCATACTGGAAGCACTGGAGTCAAAGACTGCCTTTCATTTTGAACAGGCATCCACAGAGGGAATTTCTCCAGGAGAGCCCTCTGCTTCGGAACCATTCTACATACAGGCAACCAAAGACTCAGTTTACCTGACTGACATACTATGTACTTGGTCTCTTTCAAGCAGTGGCCAGGTAGAGCTCAGCAAATACACACAATAAGATGAAGAAATCTCTTTCCCCAGACTTCATGGCTAAAGGAAAGCACAGACTGGGGCAGGTTTGCTCTGCATGAGCAGCTGGAGTCAGGACACAGCTGCCCATTCAAGGGCCAGGCCAGAAAAGAT
>NW_006294681.1:1663338-1669452 GCF_000327345.1 Myotis davidii | reverse complement strand
AAAGAGTGTCCCAGGAGAGCAAGCAGCTGGGCATCTGGAAGGGAGCAGGATGTGGGAAGAGCTGGAGGCTGTGAAGAGCAAAGGACGGGATCCCTCCCTATAGCCCTTCATGTCTTCAGTAAACTGATCATTGTCACCAGGTTTCCTGGGAAAAGAATGAGGAATCAGAGATGCACACCCCATCTAGAATACCTCAGCTGTGCTTTATCCAGGAGGCAAGTTAATTTTGAAGGGAAATTAATAATATCTAACTTTAGAAAAATATAAATAGAATTTACTTGGGGATTTGAAGTAGAACAAAATGTGTACGTGCCAACACAAGACAGAGAACTGTGAGGGTGAGATGTAGGGCAAGAAATGTACTGAGGTCACAGGTGGACTTAGGGCTTGCCGTGGGTTTGAGCCAGTATCCTAAACCCCTGAGGGGCAAGGATCCCCCAGGCACTGCTGGGGTATATAAGGCACAAGAGGAAGGGGTCTCTTCACACCAGCACAGCTGAAGAGGCAAACACAGGAACATCCAAGTTGACACTCATGTTCGGGTCCCCTTCCTGCCCAAGCATTAGGAAGTAGATCCAACATCCACTTTGAACATCTGTGATACCATTGTGTGTTTTTGTTTTTTGAGTGGGTAAGAAATTGATAACCCTGCCAAATGGCATTATGGACAGAGATACATGTCTCAGTGGGGAAGGGATGAATACTGTGAGTCCATATGTGCTCCCTGTCAAGAAACAGTGAGCTGAGCTGCCAGGTGTCAAAATGGTAGATTCAACAAGGAACCAAACTGAAAGTAGCAACCAAGCTTTTATTCAGGTACTGTGATGGTGTAAACTAGAATTCAAAACGAAGGTGCTGGCTCCCCCCATGTTCCATTTTATCAATTCTTTATCTAATGAATGATGCCTTTAAGGCTATATCAAAAGAGATATCACTATATCCAAAGTCACCTAGACTTTCTTCTACGTTATCTTCTAGGACTTTTACAGTTTTGTTTTACACTTAGGTCTCTGATCTATTTTGAGGTATCTTTTGTGAAGGATGTATTCATTTTTGTGCTTGTGGTTAGCTGGTAATTCCAGCACCCTTTGTTGGAAATACTATTATTGATCCATTGTATCACCTTTGCTCCTTTGTCAAAGATCAATTGGCTGTACCTATGTGGTCTATTTCTGGGCTCTCTACTGTTCCATTGATCTATTTGTCTATTCTTTTGTCAACAAGAACATTTGGAATGGGCTCTTACCTTTTGTTCTACTCATCCAAAGAGTTCAAAAAAAAATATTATATTCAATTTTTTGGCATTCTTTTTGTTAAACAAATGCTGTATACCAACAAGGGACTAGGCACAGAGTTATAAAGAAAAATAAAATAAAGTGACTGCACAATAAAAAATTAAAATTCTTTGAACTTTAGAAGCAATTAAAAGACCACCATGATAATGCAATGGTAGTAAACCAGAGATCCAAACAGTCAATCCTATGGTTCTCTCTAGGAGAGGGCCATCACTTCCTATGATAAAAATCTAACCATCATTGAGCTTGTTATGCACTATAGTACCAATATCTTTTAATGATTAAAAAGTACCCAAGGAAGAGGTAGAATATGTTCTGGTCTATGAAAATTAAAAAACAAAACAAAAAACAAATAAGGCGCTATGCATGTCCCCCATTTCTGGCATTAAAAGTGTCTTTTGTTATGTTAATGGGTGACTTTGGGACCACACCTAAGGATGGGGTTGGTTGCCAGGGGAGCCAACTTTGTGAGTTTGGTGTGACTTTTAATCAAGTTTGGATTTGAAAAGAAAGAAAGTGCATCTTATTAATATTTCTAGTTTCATGCTGAGAAACCACAATGGAGTGACATCATAAAATCATAAATAATGTAGTTTCTTTCAATAGGATTTTGGTTGAAAATATGTATTAATATGCACTATATACTCATCTTCCCAATTAAAGTGTGCTATGTTTCAGTGGCTATGTGAATAATTTATTTTAAACACTAGAGGCCTGGTGCATGAAATTCATGCACAGGTAAGGTCCCTAGGCCTGGCCAGCAATCAGGGTGGATCAGGTTCCCCACCTCCCCGCCTCCCCACCTCCTCCTTCCCCGACTCCTTCAGCACCCTGCTGCCACCACTGGTCACTAGCCATGTTCCACGCCAGCCCCTGGTGGTCACTGCACATCATAGCGAGCAGTTGAACTCCCATTCTCCCAATCGAACTCCCGAGGGGACACTTTCCATATTAGCCTTTTAAATATATATAGATGTTCTTCAATTAAGTAGATCTTCAGCTTAGCTGACAGTTCCTGCTGTTGTAATCCACATTCTTGAGTCAGTTGGTCTGAAGCAGTATTAAAATATTTTAATAAGTGCCCCTTGGAAGGATAGCAGACCTACATTTACTAAACTTTTAAAAACACTGCCCTTCAAATGGGATTATTGAAACACTTAAATGCCCTGACAGCAAATAAGTATACTGACCACCACATAGGTCTTTAGCAAGTGAGTATAGATAGTTCTTTTTGTGTCCACTTTTCCGTTTGTTAACTTATCTGTATAATGATGAAAGATGTCATGTAGGTAGTTTCCTCATTCAAGCCTGCCTCCTACATGCATGATGCAAGTACAAACTTGCTATTCAGACCAGCTAGCTCTTCCTTTCAGTGGATTTATGTTCCTAATTTATTGGAAGGTAATTTCTCTGCCCACAAATAAAGTATTTAATTTCCCCATGTGCCCCTAGTACAATAGTTTAGAAAAAGCAACCAGGTATGAAATGTATTCAAAGACAATTATCATTCCAAACTGGTTAGTTGAGTTTTCTTCTCACTGGAGTGCCCTTCAGTGTCTGCGCTCTCAGCATGTATGGGCTTGCACACTCACCTACAGCTGCTCACCAACAAGTGAGACAGGATTCGAGGTTCTCCTCCCAGCAGCGCTGGCCCTGCTTACCCAGGAGGAAAGTGGGTGCCACCTTCTTTGGGCATGATGTCTGTCATTCATGCCACCTCTCTTATCACTAGATAAAGCCCTCCCCACTTACTAGGTCATGTGCTGTTTTATAGCCTTTATTTCTTTATCCCTTTTATATTTCATCCTTTGAAGACTACCAGATGGCTGTGATCTTACTCGTTAATGCCAATGAGGCACGTGAGGATATCTGAAAGGAGCATGTGGAAGAACATGGTGACATGGACTCTCCAGAGGACAATGAGCAGAGTGGAGTGAGGGACAAGTAGAGCCAGTTTGACTTCACTATTAACGACTGAAACATTATTCCCACTCAGCCTTTAGAGCAGAGACGAAATTCCTTTCTTCTTTAACAATTATCCTGGTGACTTTGCTCTTTTTAAAATGTGAATAAACTTCTTACCTAGCCCTGTGATGTGATTCTAAGCCTTGAACATATGACTTCCTCCCTCTCTCTTTCTCTACATCGCCTCTCCCTCTCCTCCTTCTTCCTTTTCCTCTCCTCTCTTTTCCTTTCCTCTCCTTTCCCCTTTCATCTTCACACACATAAATATTATTAGTTGAATGGAATAAGCAGAAAGAGGTTGTCAGGAAAGTACCTGGTGAAAATTGAGAATCCATCATAAGTGCAATAAAGCTTGAATCCCTTCTATTCACAGGATTAAAACTGGTAGCAAACACAGAAAGGGTATGACCAGGACTGATGAATATATGTTAGGTAGAGGTTACGTAGATTTCATAGGTTGCTTTTATCCATTTTAGAAAAGATTAAATATAACTTTAATAGTTCTTTGTTATACAATCATTTAATTACTATTTTGAGAAGAGATACCTCTAGGCATTATGTAAGGTAAAACCTTTCAAAAAATTGTTTTAAGGATAGGAAGCAGGGTAGGGTGGAGGTAGAAGAAAGTATGGGGAATAAATGATGATGGAAAAAATAAACTCCGAAAAAAAAAAACAAAAGAAAGCAGCAGAGTACTCAAGGTAGTATTATCATAGAGCCTGGTAGAGAAAGGTTAACATTTCAGATGACATCTGCAAAATCTCTTTCTAAATTTGCTTCCGTACTCAACTTAGGTTAACTTCACTTCACATTAATATCATGGGGGAAAGAAGGCAGACATTTTTAAAACTATTGTCATATTAACTGAGGTGAGAAAATGTTTCTTGATCTAATTAAGTGTAAATAAGATTTATCTTTACACTTTCCAGGCTGTGTTCATTAGCCCCCTAGTGAAATGCTCAAATTGTATGCTTGAAAATATAGATGCAAATGTACTGCCAAAGAAAATAAATAAACAAATTTGTTTGTCATCTAGTTCAAGTGAAAATAAATGCAAATACAAAGAGAAGAAAATCCCAAATATAAATATTAAGGTATGTGTTTGTGCATGCACACACATGTGTACACACAAATACACATACAACTGGGAAAGCTAAAAAGGTAGGCAGTCATCCAAACACTGGAAAGATCCATAATCAAATGCTGGAATATGAGAGAGCATGAATTTATTGGGTGAAAGAGGAGAAATTTTTCCTAGCTAGAGGAAAAAGAAGATTAAGTTTGTAGTTAAACAAAGCCTTGAGAAGCAGGTGGAGATGTCTGTGTAAATGGAAAGTCCTTGAATGATCTTGATTAATTGCATTTTGATCAGACATAAAGATTTGTGCCTCCTAGGATATTTGCCATAAAATGGCACAACCAATGAAAATCCAACATCTCATTAAATAGATAAACTAAATTGTATCTAACCCAATAAAGACACATATTTCTGAAGACATTTCTTTCTTAGCCATTTATTCACTTGTTATTAATCATAATTATGAATTCAAAATCATAGAGATCTGATTTTAGGTGGAAATGCCAGAGCTTTAATTATTTGGATAGTGATCCTGATGTAAAATTCTGCAGAAGACAAGATAGAAAATCAGAATTGAATTGGATGTCGATTATGCATGCCAATTTCCATTTATGTACAAATATCAGATTAAATTCATACATTGCAGCTGGATCCATTTTTCTCTTTAATGAAAAAGAAAGATAACTCTCGGGATGTGAAAACACGGGGATTGAAAATCCATAGTATTTTTTTTCGTGAACACTAGCAAGAACTCAAGGTTTTTATATTACTACTAGAGGCCCAATTCATGAAATTCGTGCAGGAGTAGGCCTTCACAACCCCAGCTGCCTCAGCCCTTGCAGCCCCGGCTTCGTCCAGAAGTCATCCGGATGGTCGTCCCACTGTTTGGCAGTTCCGTCAATTTGCATATTACACTTTTATTATTATAGATTGTTTCATTTGCTTTTTTGTTTTGTTTCTGCTTTGTTGTTATTTATTTATTTATTGTCATTTGTGACTCTTAGAATATCCAAAAAGGACAGAATAACATACTATAAAATTTAAATTTGCTTCCCAGCCCCTAAACCAGGGTATACCAGTTCCCCTCCCCAAAGGCAATAGCTGACAACAAATCTGTAGGTAAACTCTCAGAAATATTATGTACCAGTTACCAGTTAGTAATTGAATTTAGCTACATATTATAAAACAAATAACAGTTATTTAGAAAATACAGATTTATTTTCCTCTCATCTGGGAGAGATTGGGAGGTAAGCACTGAAAGCTTGTAATGGTAACTCCGTGGTTGTCAGAGACTCAGGCTCTTTCTTTTTTTCTTTTTTATAATTCTTTTTTTAAAATTTGTTATTGATTAAGTTATTACATATGTGTCCTCATCCCCACTTTACCCCCCATCTCTCCCACTCATGCCCTCATCCCCCTGTTGACTGTGTCCATTGGTTAGGCCTTTATGCTTGCATACGAGTCCTTCGGTTGATCTCTCCCTCTTACCCCCACCCTCTCCTACCTTCCCTCTGAGGTTTGATGGTCTGATCGATGCTTCTCTGTCTCTGGATCTGTTTTTGTTCATCAGTTTGTGTTGTTCATTATATCCCACAAATGAGTGAGATCATGTGATATTTATCTTTCTCTGACTGGTTTATTTCGCTTACCATAATGCTCTCCAAACTTGCTCAAATTCACTAATCCTCCAGAGATGAAAATCAAAATAACAATGCTGCACCATCTCACACCTGTCAGAATGGCTATCATCAACAAATGACAAGTGCTGGCAAGGCT
>NW_006294681.1:1657303-1662902 GCF_000327345.1 Myotis davidii | reverse complement strand
TTATCCATTTTGAGTTTATTTTTGTGTATGGTGTAAGTTGGTGGTCTAGTTTCATTTTTTTGCATGTATCTGTCCAATTTTCCCAACATCATTTATTGAAGGGGCTGTCTTGATTCCATTGTATGTTCATGCCTCCTTTGTCAAATATTCATTGAGTATAGTGGTTTGGGTTGATTTCTGGGTTCTCTATGAGACTCAGACTCTTTTCATCTTTCTTCCTCATCAGTCTTGGGATGCAGTTTTCCTTCTTAAAGTCACCTTGTTATCATAATATGGTGGCTAGATTGAAATCTATCACATCAACATTCCAGCCAAGAAGAAGGAATGTAGGATAATGACCCTAATATAAAATTCCAGTAGTCAGCTCCCTTTGAAGCACTTTCTTGAAAGCCCCACATCACATCTAATTGACTAGCCTTGTCTGAGCAGGTAAACATAGGGGTTCTGTTGGAAAAAAAAATAAAGGAAGAATGGATATTGAATAAATAACTAGCAATCTATTACAATGTACAAGCCTGTATGTATGTGTATTCCTTTCCCCCACATTTTTAAACAAATGGTGGCATAGTCACATTGCTTTGACTCTATTCACTACTTTCATTAGATGGCATTAGGACCAAAGCCCAAGGATCAAAACTGAGGCTGATTCCTCTAAAAGATAGGTTCTGCCTAACTCCAGATGCTAATAATCACAATTGCTACCTGAACTCCTTGCTGCTCAAAGACCAGCACCAGCCATGTCACTGGGAACTTTCTAGAAATGCAGAATCCCAGGCTCCACCTGAAATCTACTAAATCAGAATTTGCCCCTTAGCAAGATCACAGATAATGTGCATGAGCATTTGAGTTTGAGAAGCAGTGTGCCCTCAGCCCTTCTTAGATCCCAACTTAGTGATACCCAAGCCTGGCATATATTTGGAGCCCTCTCCCAACTAGATGTTAGCTGTGTTTCCTTGTCTTATGATGGGTTCTGTGAGAACCCCGGAGTGAACACAGACCAGCATGAGCCTCAGGATGTATAGTCACTAATCTATTCCTAATTGTGCCATTACTCAGCAATTCTGGGCCTTTTACCCTAATTTCTTGGGTTGTGTTTCTTCTTCCTTTCCCCACCGCCTCTCTCCTACTCCAGCTGTCTCTCTCCCTGGTTTCTATACCACCTTAACTCTTGGGTCTGTCCTTACCTCTTCTTGATGGACCTCCCCTTTTAAATAGTCTTTAAAACCAAGAGCTCTGAGAATGTGTCAGGACCCTAAAGCCTGGACCTAGTTTTCTTTGCTTCCTTGAGTCAGGACAACCTGACCAAAGCCAAACTTTAATACTCTCCTAAAGTTTGTTTTGGAGTCAGTCCTTCCTCCCCAGATCCTAGGCAGATCTTTCCCACCCCAAGTCTGTGCCAAGCCTGGATTGTCCCTGCTTGCTCTCTTTTACCCAAAGGGAAATCAACAAAATGCGCACATTGTGCTATGCTGCTCATGTCAAAAAGTGGCGTGTTGCTGAGTTCCACCATTGACCTAGAGCAGTGGTTCTCAACCTTCCTAATGCCGCGGCCCTTTAATACAGTTCCTCATGTTGTGGTGACCCCCAATTTCATTGTTACACATTGAACATAATTAAAGCATAGTGATTAATCACAAAAACAATATGTAATTATATATGTGTTTTCCGATGGTCTTAGGCGACCCCTGTGAAAGGGTCCTTCTACCCCCAAAGGGGTCACGACCCACAGATTGAGAACCGCTGACCTAGAGTCTTTCAGTCAGTCCACTGTTACCATAGCAAGAATCGCTGGTAGGTGCTAGGGGCCTGGCTGAAATACAGAGTTAGAATAAGTGGCCTGAGGTGGATGGACATATGTGAGAGCCTGGCAGAACCTAACACAGTCTAGTTGGAACATAGTCGATACTGTGTGAATTTGGATGGATAAAAGGACATTAGATTTTACAAAAATGCAGGTTGTTAACCTTTAAAAGAGCAATCTCAGCAGAAAAACAGGGCTAGAAGCCAATTTGCCATGAATTAAGGAAGAAATGAAAAGCAGAGGAAAGGAGGCAGCTGATAACAACATTCATTTCAGACATTTGTGAGTGGAAGGAAGAAACTGTGAGACATAACAGAATCAAGTGACATTTTTGTAAGATAAGGGAGAATTAAACATTTTTGAAGGCAGAGGGAAAAGAGTCTGTGAAAAAGAGATATTTAGAGACAAACTCAAAAGAGCAAAAGAAAGATCTTTGAAAGTCAAGATAAGAAAAAAACATTAAGGAGAGAGATTATCTTTAAAAAGGAAAGACTCCTTATCCTCAGACACACTAAGGAAGAATAAGGGAATAAATGTAGAAAGAAAATATAATAAGGTATGTCTATGGATATATGATTGGTTCACAATAGTCTTACAGTCAACAAAGTAATAGGGAAGAATAAAGAATGCATTGTGTTGGATTTGGGACTTTCATAGACTTAAAGATTTTTATTTTAGGAAAAGCTTATGAAAACAATTTGTTAATGTATTCTCTTCATTTGATGAGATGGCAAGTGGTGAATGAATAAGATTGATTTGCCAAGATGGGTTTAGGAATATAACGGCTTTCAGGATTTGATACTATCCAGAAGAACCCCTGTTGGTCATAAGCAAGAGATGAAGACAGAATTTGCCAAGTATCAGAAATGAAGTTAAAACGAAGGGTGAGACCAAGAGTAAGCTTGAGAATGCAGATGAAGGCCAACGTTGGAACCAAAGAAGTTAAATTTAATTTGTTGTTTGTAGGACTTGAGCGTTATGCTTTTGCTCTACTTTATCACCCAAGAGCAGGGACAAAGAAATGAGAAGCTTGAGTGATATGGGGTTGGGACTTAGTGTGGTCCATCCACGAGCAAAAATGAATGGGAGCCTAGGACTGGGTGTAGGGCAGCATAAAGTGACTTGCTCTGGTGCCTCAGGCAGAGGGAAATCTCTAATATCACCAACATATGTGCCTTCTCAGATCGTTCCCAGTGAATATGGAGACAGTTTGAACTGTGTCTAAGTCATAGGTCTTTGTAAACTAAAGACTTATGGCTGAGTCCTAATACTACAACCAACTAGCTACGTAATCGGAAATGAGTATTCTGTTCCTTGGTTTCCTCGTTCACAAAAGAGATAATAATACTCACTGATATACTCTAATGAGGTATGGACATAATCATAATATATAAGGAGATATAATATGTTTCATATCAGATTATTACCATAAAAATAGAAATGTAATATATGTTCATTATGATCTTTAAATTCTCTATAATGAATCAGAGTACATGCTCAACTCAGCTCCTGCCATGTAGAAAAGTAGAAAATTATCAAACTTGGTAGGGAACAGACACTTTCTGTTTCTGATTCTGTCCTTGGGAGACCTTGAATACCATTTTTAGATGCCATATCTTTAAAGCCCATTGAACACCATTTTCTCCCACTGAGTTCACATGGTGCCAAAGCTTCTTCCCACATAGTTTCCACCATTCAGGGCAGAGTAGGGAGACCCCACTCTACTTAACACTGAACCAGCCCTAATGCCTTCCTCCTGCATTGTCCAGACAGCAGAGCTATTTCGATCTGATAAATCAGAACTGAAATGGGAAACCAATAGTCAGACCACAGTTAACTACTCTCATTTTTAAACACATAAAATATAATTTATTTTTAATTAAAGTATAAGTTAGATCTTTAAGATGTCTAGAACTTTCATTGGTTCCTGATGTAAAATATTTACACCCCCCCCCAAAAAAAAAACAAAATTCATTGAAATTACAGTTTTTAAACTGCTTTCCATCAGCCTGACCCTCCTTAGCCAGCCCAGAGATTTTTTTCTGAGTAAGGCTCCAACCCCAAAATTCCTTGGTGAGTCCCTTTTTGGAATTTCATTAGATGTGAACATTCTTTACTGTGATGGAGGTTGGTAACTGGACCTGAGATGTCTACCCTGAAAGAGACAATTTGGGACAATCAAGGCTGCTGAGAGAAGGCTCTGGTACCACAGCTGCTTCTGTGAGAACCCACAGCCAGTTTGCATAGACGTGCACTACAGTACATGGCTCTATTTGAGATATTTAGATTGTAACAGTTCTGTTGTGGCTGGTACAACCCTGCACTCATCTCCATCTTCCATGAGTCACACAACTGGCTTGCATCAATGGTAGAGAATCAAGATTGCTACTAGGGTGGTTCTTTAAGTTTCCTTCCTGGACCTGGGCAACTGTCCCATTTAAAAAAAAAAGAATTCTATAAATTATAGAGCAGAAAACTTAGCATCATTCCTACACCACCCCAAAATGGAATTGATTATTAAACACATTATATAAGGAATCTAAGTAACAAAGATGATAGAACCCCTCAAGGTCAACATAGACTCTCTGAGAGTAAGTCATAGTGAATTAACCTCACTTCATTTTTGGTCATAATTTCTAGACTGTGCTTAGATCCAAATACATGGTGCACTTGAATTTCAATAAAGTCTTTAGCAATCAGTTAAACTCCAATAATAATGAATTTGCCTGAACCCAGACAGGCACTAGTATTTGAAAGGAAATATCACAGCCATATAGTTCTGCATCATTCCAAAGCCATCATCAAAAAGAAACACTCAGCTTGGGCAGCAAGAAAATGGGCATCATTACTGAAAAACTCCTTTCTATTGATTGCAACACATTATTAGGAATAATGAGGGTTGTTGCCCTTTGGATTGAAAAAGTATCCAATAAAAACAAAGATAAAGTCTACAAATTCCAGATTATTAGATGCAAGCATTCTGGAGCTGTTTGATGCTTTTCACTCAAATTTTGTACTTCTCATCCTATTAAAATTTTAGGACATCACTTAAAAAGTATACAGTATGTGATGAGTAATGTGCTCAGTGGGTAGCACTTAATTCTATGCAAAGACTACTGTGAAAAATTACACTGTCTTCTTGGGGAATTATACTCTAAAGGAGTTTGTAATTGCTTTGCAAAGTAAATTCAGCTTTGGGTTGTAGAAGAACTACATATAGAATGGCAGTAAGGAGATGGTCATTATTACTAGACTGTGGTTTACTAAAGCGGATGGGTTAACACCATGAGCTAAAGAGCCAGAGTGTCAGTTTCTACCTAACTGATTTAGAGACAAGTAAATTAGACTCTGCACTTCAATTTCTCATCCATAGAATAAAGTTAATAATAGAACTTAGCTCTAGGGGTATAATGACTAAATTTATTAATGGATGCACAGTGCCAGAAAACTATCCAGCAAAGCCCTGTGCTCAGCACTGAGTATACATGATCTCAGTAATCCTCACAATAATCAATAAAGTAATGGGATCATTATCTCCATTTAACAGATGTGGCTCAGAAAGGTAAAATACTTTGCCCAAGGTCACTTAGATAGTATTGGCAAAGCCAAAATTTGAACTGAAATCTCTCCAACCATGAAGCCGGACTTTTGACTACCATAACAATTAATTGTAAGGTAAGCTTTAGATCCCAGGAAAAAAGCTGAAATCCATCCCGAGACCTCTGTACATCAGACCAATGCTAGCAGCAAGAGTGGCTTCATGTTGATCCCCAAGTGTTAAATGGAACTCCTTGAATT
>NW_006294681.1:1653983-1657215 GCF_000327345.1 Myotis davidii | reverse complement strand
GCACATCGTTGGTCCCTGGGGCTGAGGTGAAGTTATTCCAATAGAAGAGCAGGGGAACAGAAGCTCAGGATCAAGGAGCAGGCAGGACCATAGCACAGACACAGTGGCAGTGCTCAGCATTTATTTTACCTTGACCTTGAGGGAGGGTGAGGTGGTCCACGACATGAGATCCTCCCACCCTCAACTCTGAGGGTGGGGGGAGGGCGGGGGGGTCAGTGATCTGCTGCAGCAATGATGGGAAGTATGGGCATGTTTTAAGCTATGCATCTGGCTTCCCTCAAAAGTCCATTAGTTACAAAGGCTGGTACATCTCGCTACTATGGCCCGTTTCTCATACAGAATTTTCTGGGGTTTTCTCAGAATGGGGCCACAGCAGAATCACTCTCATTCTGACTCCTGTTCAGGTCAGTGGTATTATGCGAAATTGATTCCATTTGTTAATTCAACCAAATGGATCATAGCATCTGCCATACTTCACTAGGTGGGTCAAATGCATTCCTCAAACAAATTAAGAAACCTATGAAACCCCATTTAATTAAAGGGAAGCAGACTTCTATATTGAAAAATGTATCCTCTCATATTCCACAGACACATATGAGCAGAGGAATGCCTCTCTTTCTCTTGGATTCTCCTGAGATCTCCAAACTCTGTATATCCACATGCAGCTTCATCTGCAATAAGGGGCTGAACAGTCTACTGAGGCTACATGACCGTCACTGAATGGCAAGAGCAGGGCCCATAATAGCCAGGGCTCTTCACATTGTCATTCATAAATGTCCCCTCAATAGCTTGATTATTGGCTGAGCCAGCTCCTCAGTGAGAAGCAGATAGACAGTGGATATATATGAGGATTTGCATGTCCATGGGGCAGTGCCTGGCTGCCTAAGCATGGGGCTTGGAGCATGACTGCTCTGCCATCCACTGCCTTCCAATGGGTTCTCTGGGACCTCGGTTCTAACACATACCATTTGGAGATGATCATCCCACTGCTGCATTATATGGCCCAGTGGCAAGGTGGATTTGAGGAGATATTGGCAGAAATGTCTCTCCTGAGACACTGAATGTGCCCAACATGGAAGGGTCACAAAAAGAGTCCATCTGCTATTATATGCAGAGAGCAGATTCCAAAATGAATCATAAACACAAGAGATGTGAGCTGCCAGAGAGTGAAGTCAATAGCTCAAGATGGGAACAAGGAAGTCTGAGGCCAGTGGGAATGGACATAGTCAGAGGGCTGCTGGGCACACCCCGCTTTCACTCCAGTTTCCTGGGCCAGACTCCATTTAAAGGGTCAGGTATGGAGGAGGAAGAGCTCTATGTAACCTGGCTTATGTACACGTCCTCATAAACACAAAGACATGTGTGTTCACCCAAGACCTTACCCATCACATCCTGAGACTACCATAAAAGCAATTCTTTATTTACAAACTACGTTTAGGTTAACCTCACACATTTACAGATTCTGTTTTAATTTACTTAAGATTGTGAAGTAGGTAAAAGCTAAATGAAATTTTTCTTGAGACAAATATGATACTTCAAATGACCTCATAACACTCAGGTTCTATGACCCTACCTAGCTATTCACATGATACCATTGAAGTATTATTGAATTTGGCAGTGGACACTGAGAAAAGTCGCAGATGAAATGATCTACTTAAAGAGGCACTTTTATTTTTTTTTTATTTTTGAACAATGCTGTTATTCCTCAACACCTTGCCACCAGAAATGCATTATCTGAGAGCAACCTTCTTTGTGAGTCAGAGTAACATTTGTGTCCCCTGTGGTATTGCTGAGCTGGCTTGTGCAGTGTCTGCATCACAAATGAATATCATTAAAAAGCTTATCTTCCTTGGTAAAAGCCAGCAAACCATTCTTTTTCCATTTTGACTGTCTACACAGTGCTTTCCTTACACGTAAGGGCAATAAATCCCCAAAGCCTAACTAAATGGGATGGTGTTGTACATTTTTATGGTCATCGTGGAGAAAACAACTTATTTCCATATTCATTGATTAATTTGGAGCTTAGAATGCCAGTGGGACTCAATAAGAGATTGATCCAAATGTCTTCAAATAATTTCAGGCTTCACTTGGCATAGGACACTTTCACAAACAGACATCACTCTAATTCTGGAATTCCTGAAGGAGAAGTATGAGCTGCTTGATTAAAAACAAATAGGTTAAGGCTTAGTAGGATTCACACTCTTCCCAGGGTGATCCAAATAACTAAAAAGCCAATTCCTCTTAGGATGTCTTCCCCTGAGTGTCCTAAGATCCTAGACTTCTGTTGTGCTGAGCAAGAAAGAGAAAACAGATGGGCATGGGTGACAGTTGCGTGAAAAGGCCCTCCTGAGAGCCACAGAGAAAGAAATGTGTCCACACAGCCCTGTGAGATGAGACTGTCCACCTGCTGCTTGTTCTTTAGTCTCAGCGTTTTCTGTAACTTCCAAGAAAGATTCCAACCCAAAATTTAGTGCGAGCCATTGCACAAAGATGAACCCCATCCCTTCTGGAAGAAAGAGTCAGAAGATTCTCAAATTACTAACCAGGCGTTATGTGTCTGGACATTGTGTTGTCTGTCGTCCTGACATGACAAGAGAGCATGCTAAATGCAAGCTTGCTGTGAGAGTAGACTACAATTCTTTATGAAAACCACTGTATCGCTTCAATAAAGTAGCTGAAAAGTCTTACTCCTTCGCATTATTTCTCTTCTCCCCAGTGAAGAAAGCAGTGTGTGTGTTCGGGTATACATATAGCTATTTTTAAAGCACTTCAGATGTTTGGGTTCATGTAAGCCCAATAGTTCATGCATAAGTGAAAGTACCCTAACATTTCTTTATTTCTACATGTTTATATTTCCTCCATCTGTCTCAGATGGTATAAGCATTGGCTTGTTCTTATGTTTATTGCATGACCCAAACAGTATCAAAGCAAAGCAGAAAAATTGATCACACTTATCAAATTACAACAGTGGCTACTGCTGCACATGAGCAGAGCTGGCTTTTATTGTAACTGAGTGGCACAGTGACCCGTGTAGGAATTTCAGAGCTGCTAACATACTAAAATTCTGAAATTCATCTACTTTTTCCAGCTGTACTGGTTTCCTTCCTATACTTCACTTTGAAATACATTGCTTCTCATCATTTATTCATTCAAAAACATTTAATGAGTGCCTTCTTTGTACCAGGCAAAGTGCTGAGTGTCAGAAATGCAAAGTTGAGTTGAGCAAAAGTTC
>NW_006294681.1:1649367-1653962 GCF_000327345.1 Myotis davidii | reverse complement strand
GTAGTGGTGGAGACATAGGTCCAAACAAATGGGTATAATCATGTGGAATGTACCTTAATACGGGAATATGAGGCTGTGCCAAAGTCCGGAAGGAGCAGATCCTTGTCTTGAACCAGGGCAGGCCCCTTGAGTGTGGCTCTTCCACAAAATACCACGTGCAGGCGCGCATGTACAGTGTGATTGAAACTTCGTGGCCCATGCGCAGAAGTTGGTATTTTGTGGAAGAGCCACACTCAAGGGGCCAAAGAGCCGCATGTGACTTGCGAGCCGCAGCTTTCCGACCACTGGTTAGGGGGTCTTGGGCAAGCAAAGAAAAGGGAGTGCTCAGGGAACTGGAGCACAGGGTCATGGCAGAGAATGATGGAGGAAAAGCCTTAAAAGCCAGATTGAGGCAGGACTATTGAGGGCTTGAAAGTAGATCAAAAGTTCCTATGTGCTTAGACAGACAAAATAATCTTTGTTCTCCATTACCCCAAATCATGAATCATGGTTTAAGGAAGAACAAACATGTTGTAGTAATGCCCACCTTAAAACAAAAGCAAGAACAAACAATAACCTCATTGACCTCTCGTCTCTCTCCAGCTGCTATCCTTTCTGGCAAATCTCCTTGAAAGAATTGTAGAAATCCTATTTTCTCTTGAACCCACTTTGATCAGATTTTGGGCTCCACCCTCCACCAAAACAACTCCAATCCAGGTCACCCATGTCCATGTCTTCCATGTTACCCGATCTAGTGATGCATGCTTAGTGCTCATTGTCCTTGAGCTATCAGAGGCCTTGGACACAGCTGATTGCTCTCACATTCTTGTACCCTATACATCTCTGGTCAGTCCTTTTCGGTCTCTTTTGCTGGTTTCTTGACTTCTCTCCAACTCCTAATGTCATAATGTTTCAGAACTTCATCCTGAGTCCCTTCTCTGACTTAATTTACTTCCTTAGTGATCTAATCCAGTCATATGACCTTAAATACCACCTATAGATACAATAATAGCTTATACATTTATAATTGCTCTTTACTTGAGCAATTTTGGGGGGTTGTGTTTCTAGCAAACAACCTTTACGGATGGGGTAACTTCTCCCCCGACCCCATCCCAGCCCTGCCAAAGAGTGGGCTTGTTTTTCTTGCTGTAAAGGTTGCTCAGTGTTCTCTCCTGAAATACAACCCACTGTGTGTGCAAGGGTCTGTCATGTGCTGGCCACTGTCCTGTGATAGTCTGTTGTCTCTAAGCCTGAAGGTAACAAGCTAATTTCTTAGGGTATAAAAGTGAAATCCCAAATCATGCCCAGTTCTTGACATTAGGTAGCTATGTTTCCTTTTATAAGAAATTTAGCACCTTAACCCAAATAAATTACCCACAGAAGCTTTCTGTTCACAAATATTCAACCTAATGATTTTCACAGGAATAGAGTTCTCCACAGAGCAAAGTGTGTCTGCCTCTGCCTGCCTCCTAGAGGCAGCTTTGGCCAAGACAGTTTATAGAGTCATTTTGAATTTGAGGAAAAATTACCTAAAGGAATTTTGGAATCTGTGTGTCGAATAGAGAAACTTCTGTCGTTCCTTATGGGTTCTCTTAAGCTTTAGGGTTTAAATGTTGGTGTGAATGCTGAGAAGTTTAGGAAAGTAGTTGTTTTTCTTCCTTTACGCTTCCCTCAAACTCGGCAATTCTCTCACCCTAAGGCTAGACCTGAATGAGCTTTCCTCATCATCTGTTCACCTAGAAGTTACCCCTTAAGACGCTTTTAAAGATGACTCATGTCTTCGATTCATTCTTGCTAAAGCTTACAATTAGTATGACACACAGCCAATAGTCTGCGTCCTTGTAACTACAAGTGTAAAACCTGAGCCTGCCAGGCCTTAGAGGAGGTCTGCAGGCCAAACAAATCAATCTCGTATACAAATCCCATTTGCAAAATCTAATCAATCCCTATACAAAAAGTGGTGTCAGAATCTACTCTTATGTCATTTGCATCCATTTAATATATCAAAAAAGATAGAATTTATGCAGTCAGAAATTATAATGCAGAGAAAAATTAAATGTTATAACTGTAGAGATAGATGGTTGTTATGGAGGAGAAAAACACTATCTTTAAAATAAATGACTTTTAAAACTTTATTAAAAGCAGAAATAATCAAGATTATTATCCTGATGTTATTTATTATTTTGTGTGCCCTTGCTCTTAGCAAGAGCAAGAGTGCATTATATTACATTTCTTGGAAATAAGCAGAAAGCCACAGGGACTATTTCAATTCATATTATAGGAAACCAAGAACACAACACAACAGTCAGCCAACTACAAATTGGTGATTAACATGATGTCTAGACAGGTTCTCATGAGAATAACATTATTAATTAAACAGAACTTTGGTTAATCTTGATAGCCAAAGTATTTGGGGGATAAATACTTTATTAGTGTACCCGTCAATAGATCAAAAGTAAAAGGATATTTTTAATTAATTTGTGTGTTATACTATTGAGATTATGGCTGGCAAATTTTGTTTGAGTGCCCAGAGAGTGATCTAATATTTCTACAATGGCATGTCTTTCTCTTATGTTTCCAGCTAATGGTGTCATCTATTTCAATAATCTAGCCCAAATTCCTTTCTTGTCATCTATCAAGATATTATTAAAACCCATTAGTGAACTTTTGAGTCTGATAAATTTTCTGTTACTATGCATTGCTCTGTTCTTTTAAAACTGGGTGTTCTCACATTTCATTAGCAAAAAATATATATATTCACAAAGTAAGGAAGGATAATGTGCTGTCATCATTATTAAAAACTTGATCATACCTTTTCTCAGTCAAAAGAATTATTTGGAACGGGAGAAATAAATATATTAACCAGTTATTTAATACATAGATGATGAGTCTTTTCAGAAAACACAGTAACCCAATATTTTTAGAATAATCCATGGCCCTAAAACTACAGGGAAAAATAAGTAACATAAGTAAACATATATTTATAAAAATGTATTTTTAATGAGTTTGCTCTTCTTTGCCTTTTGAAAGTACTTCTTTGATCAGCATCTTATGCAGGCAGCCCTTCTAGCATGCTCAATGTCTTATCCTAACCCTACCACTGCACTTACTCAAATGATGAAATCAGAACTTGCATTTTTTTTCTAAGTTAGCCAACTGGTCAACCCTTTTCTTTTTAGCCTGGAAGGGAACTTGCATTGAGATCACTAAGAAGTCTTCTAAAAAAATAAAAATGTATTTTATATTATAAAGGTTTCTTAAAGGGTTCTTAGATTTGTATCCTTCAGTGTATAAACATGTAACAAAGTAATTCATGATACAGCCATTAGCAGTTAATATTTTTCAGGCCTCTTATGAAGCTAGAAGGCAAACCAAAGATTGGTGGGGCAGATTTTGTTTTAGGTCAAAATTTCTTTATCAGGATGGAATTTTTTCAACCCCCTCAAATCAACTCTACATATTGACATGTGAAAACAGTGTTTCAGCAGTAAGTTCACTGAGTTTGCTCTCAAGGGGCCTTCTCATCAATCCTCTGGCCTTTCTTCCAGTAAATGCCAATGAACCAACCAGTAAATGCTGATGGGCCAAGCATGCCAAATAGAATGAGCTAATGTTAGAAGACACGAAATACATCCCCTGTCAAAGAGGCTAATAATATGCTAATATATACTTTAGACATCATTGTCATCTCAAATGATATAAATGAAGACAAAATAATTTTTCTTACTTTAAATCAATGTAAAGGTTCACGTAGAAGTGCTATATTTTTTTTCTAAAGAAGTATATACTCTATTAGGAAAGTAGAAAAAATAATGTTCATTACAGTACTGAGCTATCATGAAGGACTTGGCTTTCTACTAGAAAAGTCCTGTAGCACTCAATCAAAATATTTGATTTACCTTTACCTACCTTCCATCAATAGAAATGAAAAAGATAATGACTTGTGAAATTTCACTTACCTGAGTTGGCTGTGGGAAAACAATTATTGGAATAAAAAAGCTATGGAGCAACTGTGGGCTAACTATTCAATAAGCAACTTCCAAGATAAAATACACAATGCAGCATCTAAATGTCAGTCTGTAACCAAAGCAACAAAACTAGTTCAAAATTTTTTCTATTATAATATGATTCAATCCATTTTGCTACCAATCTTCTCTTTGTAAAGCAACTGGAAGAGATCCAAAGAACCAGTCATCTCAGTCACACTGGATAGGAGGAGACACTTGATCTGATTGTCACTAGTCTAACTCTTAGGGTTCAAATGATGTCTGATTTGTCTATATTTGTGTCACTAGAACTCATGTTACCTGAACTCCTTGAACTGTTTTCCAAGCAAAGAGTCATACCCAAAGCAAGTTCTCCAAAGGAGGCCATACACATGCAAAAAGATGTTGCCAGATTTTCCAGAAAGATTGCAGCCATGCTGACTTGGTTTTAGTCCAAAAGACCCATTTTAGATCTCTGATCTCCAGAACTACAGTGTATAGGGTAATAAATTTGTGTTGATTTTAACCCACATGTTTTTGGTCATTTGAACAGCACCAATAGAAAGTTCTTGAATTACACACACACACACACACACACACACACACACACACACACACACACACACACAC
>NW_006294681.1:1639545-1649220 GCF_000327345.1 Myotis davidii | reverse complement strand
ACAAAGACACATTTCAGATCTCTGATCTCCAGAACTACAGTGTATAGGGTAATAAATTTGTGTTTATTTTAACCCACATGTTTTTGGTCATTTGAACAGCACCAATAGAAAGTTCTTGAATTACACACACACACACACACACACACATACACACACACACACACACACACACACACACCTTCCTAAAAGAGAACTCACCAAGAAAATAGAAAGTTATTCATTGGCAGATATCTTCCAATAGATGATTTACTAAGAAATACCCCACAATTATGAAGTCATCACTATCACCTGCTGACATAAAGAAAAGCTTAGTATATACAACCCATAAGATCTCACACAAATAATGAAAACAACAGCAAGTTAATACACGGGTAAAGGACTTCTGCAAATAATTTGGAAAAGAAAAAAATATAAATGGCTAATAAAATATGAAAATGTTTCAAATGAATAAAACTATTATAAATTAAATAAATGAAGATATATAATTTGTGTATTATAGTGGCTATATTTTTAAGGGTGTGGCAAAGCAAGCATTATCATTCACTGCTATAGTAGGATAAAATATGTTATTTATGGCACTTCTTGGAATCAGATAATCCAAAATACAGAAAAATATTAATATTCATCATAATAGTATTTATAATGAAAACAATGTTCAATAATAGGAGGTTACTTAAATACATTATCATATATAAGTTATGCTAATATATGTAGTTAGTAATAATTAAGCTTATGAAAAATATTGATGTAGGTCATAAGACTATAACCATGGCATATAGCAACTATGAGAAAAATAATTGGAAGAAAATCCATTTGGAAGTTTTTAGTAATAGGATTGTAGGCCATTTCTTCTGCATGCAACTGGTTTATTGAATGAGCTGGACTTGGTAGAATACAATTAAAATGCATTTTATTCTTTCTCCCACTGCCCCTTCAAGTATAGTGTCTGGCCATCGGTCTATCTCACCCTTTGTATGACATTTCAGGGCAGAACTTATAGCTCTTTTGGTCCCCTGTAGATATTAAAAGGCCCAGCCCATAATAGCAAAAAGATAAGAAATAAAAAATGTTGCAGAGACTCTAGCTGGTTTGGCTCATTGAGCATCGTCCTGTCAACTGAAGGAACCTGGGTTCAATTCCAGTCAAGGGCGCATACCCTGGTTGCATGCTTGATCCCCAGCCCTGGTTGGGACGCCTATGGAGGCAACAAATAAATGTCTCTCTCACATCAATGTTTCTCTCTCTGTGTTCACCCGCTCCCTTCCACTCTCTCTAAAAATCAATGGAAAAATATCCTTGAATAAGGATTAACAGCAACAGCAAAAAATGTTGCAAAGGATTTGGAGAAAAGGGAACCTTCATACACTGTTGGTGGGAGTGTAAATTGGTACAGACACTATGGAAAACAATATGGAGATTTCTCCAAAAAGTAAAAATATAACTATCATATGATCCAGCTATTTCACTCTGGGTATTTATCCAAAGAATATGATAACACTAATTTGATAGCATTAATATGATAACACTAATCCCCATATTCATTGTAGGATTATTTACAATATCCAAGATATGGAAACAACCTGTGTCCATTGATGGATGAATGGATAAAGAAGCTGTGATAGATAGATGATAGATGATAGATAGATAGATAGATAGATAGATAGATAGATAGATAGATGTAATACTACTCAGTCACAAAAAAAAGAATGAAATCTTGCCATTGCTGCAATATGGATGGACAGCGAGGGTATTATGTATTCTAAGTGAAATAAGTCAGATGGAGAAAGACAAATATCATATGATTTCTTTGGAATCTAAAAAAAATAAAACAAAACAAAAAATTCTTAGATAAAGAGAACAAATTGGTGGTTACCAGAGGGAGTGACTTTGCAGGAGGGTGAAATGGGTAAAGCGGTCAATTATATGGTGTTGGATGGTGACTGAACTTTTGCTGATGATCATTTGTAGAGTATACAGATGTCTAATGATAATATTCTACACCTAAAACTTATATCATATTGTACACCAATTTTATCTCAATTTTTTTAAAAAGAAAAAGTTCAGCCCCAGCCAGTGCAAACTCTCCTCTACTTAAGCTCTCCTCCTCAGCCTGGGTCTGAATTCAGCTTACAGATCAGCAGTGAGGAAGGGACCTCTCACTGTTTTTCCCTCTTCTCACTTCACTTCTCTCTGTCGGGTTATTCTAGAGATGCAGTAAAAGGAAGACTCATGAGAAGAGATAAGGAACAGGTCTTACATGGCTGGTTCCGTTGTAATCCAGCAGGAGGTGCTCCCTGGTGGAACAGATTCCAACTGCAGCTCTTCTTTTGTAGGTGCTTTTGTGGGTTCTTCAGAAACCCACCCGAGCCATTCTTTGGCATCCTCACCTGGTTCTCTGGATGATCGGCCTCTCTAGCTGGCCTCTTGACATTCTTACACATCCTCTATATACTAAGTAGCAGCATCATTCTTCTGAGGCCACCTGCACAGCCAGCTCTCTCCAAAAGGCTTTACCTGCCAGGCTAAGGGCACCCATACACCTGGCCGGCCATGCCTCCCAGCCCTGTGTCTGCATGCACTGTCACCAAAAGCACACTTAGCCACAGCCCTTCAACTTTTGACTTCTTCAAATGTGGATTAAGTGCCAAGCACCTGTGTTCCCCAAATTACAAGAACCTTGTCAAGCTCCCCATGTTTCTGTTTCTCTGAAGTACCCCCTCACTTGGTTTGGATGAGAAAAGGCACCCTTGGGGTGAGAGGACCTTTCAGTACTCTGGCAAGTCTCTCTATGTAAGTTCTTCTCACTCTAACCTTTCGCCCTCTGAGAGACTTCTTGGCCTTTAGACAGTCTAAGCTGGTTATGAGTTCAAAGTCCTCATCTACCTGGACAGTCACAAACACCAGTTACATTATTCTTTGCATTCAGCCTTTGACACTGGGGCTATCAGAAACTTTCCTTCCCAATGTTATTTTACAAGGAGAAGGAGGGATAGACTTTAACAATGGAGAGAAAGACAAGAAGACAGACTCTAATACTTTTTCATCAAAGTATTTATCGAAGTAATTTCAGACTAAACTAGATTCAATGACAATTTTGTCTTCTAAGAATTTCAGTGTCACTGGCGCCATAGGATAAAAATTGTCTTCTCAATATAAGTAGAAAAAATGTAGAAAGCACCTGCATTTATTCTTTTCACTACTAGTATCCAAAGTATAAATGATCTTATCTATTTTATTTTACTACTAATACCTGAAAGTTAATGCATTTCATTATGATATAATTAACAAAACATGGCATTTAAATAGAATTTACATTCTCTGAGCATTTTAAATGGTTCAGTAGACGATTGGTGTTTAATTGATAATTAATGTATTTTGATTTCTTTTTGTTATTAAACATTAAAATAGTTGTAGTAATAATTAATGAGTGCAGCTACAGATTGCTCTATAAATAGTCAAAACTTTAAAATATATGTTCTGAATAACCTGTGGTGATCTTAAAATGTAAGACCTATAAATCCCAAATCAAAATCTAAGTGAAATATCTAGAAATTGGTTTTTTTCCCATTCTTGTATAATTTTTTAGAAAGCTATTAAAGCTGAGTAGAAATGAAAAGCCTCCTTAAAATCACAGCTATTATGCAAAACCAAGATTTTTTCCTATTACAGATTTATAGACGTTACTGCCATATATTCTTTCTCTATTGGATTATATAGGCTCTGTAATTATGGACATTTGGATTAGATTCTTAAAGTATTTTCTTTTCTCTCCTTTGCAGTTGGTTGGTTTTGTGTATGCCTGTTATGTGATCAGTATTTTCATGGAAGAAGAGGATACCTGTAAGTATTGTTACATCTCCCTGTGGGTTGATTTTGGATGAGATATAGCTCCCAAAACTAATCATTACAGGGCTCTGAAATCATTCCCATTTGGAACTGAAAATGACTGAACTCACCATCGTAAAGTTACAATCAAGCATTTATAAGCCAAACTGCACTCAAATCAGATGGCACTGAGTATTGAAACTCTCAACCCAAGTTGTATGGGAAGCTTCCCAGAGCCACAAAGGCCTACAGATTGCTGTCACAACATGTCTTAGTAACTTTTCATCAGAGACCTAAACAGTATGCTGAGTAAAAAATTCAGGGTTGCTTTATCCATCACCACTGTAAGAATGCTGGCTGTAGAATTTTGAAATCTGACTAATAGCAATGGCATCAATACAATGATACCCATTATAGCAAGCTCTACATGTGTATAAACTATATAAAATGCTCTAAGAAAACTAAAAATGACAACCTTCTAGGCAAAACATAAAAAACAAAGATGCTGAAAAAGTTAAGCAATCACATTTTAGCAGGAACACACACACACACACACACACACACACACACAGGGAAAAACCTACACAACCTGAAAAGTTATATAGGTAGAGATTTTGCAACATAGGTCAGGCACTGCATTTCTTAAACACCTACCTGCTAATGTATTACGCACTTCTTGGCACGACTCTGTCATGGACTCACGTAATACCAAAGGAAATTTTATTTTATTTAAAACTAATAATTATTACACCCAACCATATCAGAGATTTGGTTATATCATTGCAGTTACTGTCTGAGTTGTAAAGTTGACTCTTTAACAAAATGAGGGTAAGTTTCTAGATAGCCATGTAACTTTCTAGAACACAACTCCAAAGGGGTCTGATGAATGCTCCCCACCAAACAGAGGTGGTGCATGATATGTAAACTGGAAACGAGTTGGCAATAAGTTCTCACCTCAATTTATTTGACCAAATGGAATAAATATTAGACCCTCGGAAGAAACTCACCAGGCAGTGAAGACATGCAAACAGACTGCATCTTAACTTTTATGCTTGCCTTGGGTATTTTTTTATGCTAGATAAACCAGCAAGTTTCTGACATTTCAAAAGTGCAGCTGTAATGACAACACTTCCCACTATGAGGTTGAACATCAAAAAGTCGATCCTTGGGAGTTACATTAGTAGTTAATTCTACAGTCTGACAATGTTAATGTATAAAAAGTCAGCAGCCTTCCTCCTACTCACAGCCAAAACACAACTGGTTGAGTATGAACAGTTTTAACTGGAAGAGGGATCAAAAGAAAATGATTAGAATTGGGGATGAATAAATACTTCAGAAATTAAAACACTGAATGATAAATCTCAATTAAATTCGGTATGATACTTTTGAGTAGGTATTGAAAGAATCGTCTTTCTTTTTTTCTCATTGAATTAGTTGGAGGCTCTCAAACGATGCGAATGCTCTGTCCTGCCTTTTTGCATGTGAAAAGGCAGAATAATCAATAGTCTTTATTATCTAGTAGAATAAATATAGAAAGGACTTTTCTTTGAGGCCTGTGATTTTTAAGTAAACCTGGAAAATGCAAAATGAAAAAAGGTTCATAAAAAAGGTTCATGCATAAAAAGGGTTCATCTAAATTGAGTAAACGTTTTTTGACCTTCTATCAGCCTTCTGGTAGAGTATTAATGTGAGTGTATATAGATTGTATGATGCTGGCAGATATTATAGTTCCATCGACTTTGGTGTCTTTAATTAGCTTAAGTTTCTTTATAGAAATCTCTGAATCAGCTATTTTAATACCCATCAAACTGGGATTGAAGCAGCTGCTAGCAGCCTTTTCCATTAACGGTTTAATTCTGGTGTTTGTTATTGGGGTCATGCATTAAGTTACCGAGAGACATCTGGATATAGTAGTTGTGTTACCATCAATTCAAATAATACTTAGAGTCAGAAACTGAGTCTTGTGTGCTCAAAACAAAGTAAATATGCCCTCGACCAACCTGACATGATAATCTGCTGGAAGAGAGATGACAGTGAAAAGCAATCACAAACCTTTTAGTCTGATCGTTCTCAAGCAAGGGTAATTTTATATTCTTTTTATTGATAGAAGTACGAATCAAAAGTGCACTTGTAATTGAATTGCCCAGAGTCTCCAGAAGGCAGATGTGAGCAAAAAGAAATCTATGAAACCAATTGCAATGATCTCATAGACTAGTACAATTTGTGCCAACACTTAGCTTTTAGGTGCAATAATGAACTGCCCTTTGGATATGACCTTACCAGCCCACAGCTAAGAAGACGTGTCTTTTGAATTGTTTTTCCAAAAGTAAAACATAAAATAAGAAAACAATACTGCTAGCTTTCCAATTTGTCTAAGTACACTTCTGGAAAGCTTATTCTGAAAGGTAACTGCAAGTATATAATGTAATGTCACAGTATTTTGGCAGACAATATATTATTTATCATTTCCTATTCCAACTAATGAAAATCTCTGCATTATTCAGAATGCAAAGTTAAGCCTTGCTCTTGGACTGAAAGCTGTCATCCAGCCTTAAAATTAATAACAGCTATCAGCTTTTCTCCTCTGCCATGCTAAGTGCTTCTATGGGACTAACATTTCAGTGATGGACATTTCTGAAAAGTCCTAAATGCTTGAGGAAACATTTATTTCCAGCCACCCATCTTCTTAGTTACTGCTAGGCTTCTTTTGCTATTTCCTATAAAGACCATGATTACAGGTCAAAGAGAAGAAAAGCTCACAAAAGAAAGAGTGCTGATGGGTGAGGTCAATACTTTCTATCATCCATTTTCATGAAAAACTATTTTTATATATTTGCTTCTTTTTTATTTCTTTTTAAAATATCTATCAATCTCCATGAGCACTTTTGTGAGACCAGGCTATTTGGAATGTGTAGTCATAAAAACCTGTCAACATCTTGTTTGTGAGTCATCTATTGCTGAAATGAACTTGTGGGCTTGCTCTATCTTGTCAAATTTACTAAAAAGAATGTTTTAATTCAGGGAGATGTGGAGGTGAGGCAAAAGATGCTGAAAACAGTATTAACTTGTACAGTTATAAATATTGCCAGGCTTTTTCAGGGGGTCTGTTGCTAACGCAACTCCTTCTATGTCAGCTTGCCAGTTACAACTAGGACATCTGTTTGAACTCACAAAGGCCAGTCTGGGTTTTGGGTGTGGAATGGTGGGAGAAAAGTATATTAAAAACCCTACCAGTTTTAAAAAGGAAATGAACCCCCACATATGGGTTCAATATTTTGCATTGAATATCTCAAAGTAGTTATTTGTGCAGCCATCTGCCCCTTTCCAGTCTACTTTATGGGAATTTTTCAGTGGAAGGAAGTGTGACTATTGGAAAAATATTCCATAGCTCTACTGCCCCTTGAGGCTTCCTGCAGGCTAGTATTCATGTATTTGCCTCTTTACTCATGAGTTCCTTTTAAAAGAATAAGGTGATATTACCATAGCAATGATGTGAATTGGAAATTTAAAAAAGCCCCGAAGTCCTCCTAAGATTTTAGCTTTGTAATAATGGAGAAGGCAGAGAGCAGTGGAGTAACCCTGGCCAGAGGGGCGAAGAGAAAACAGCAAGGGCTGGATAATCCTCAGAATAGAAAAGGGGTTGGTTGTCTTGTGAGCCTTGAAATATTTGCGTATTTAAGGGAGGAGGAACAGAAGGATTTTCTGAGTCAAATATGGAGAAAAGCATGAGACTTGGGTAAGGGTGATACTGTTGTCACATTCGACATTTCAAAGGAGTCATAGTATTTGTGCAATAAACCATTAAAAGTCTACTGGTTCTCAGAGAGCATTTCTTTTGGTAACTATCTGGTGGGTTGCATGTAACTATCCTCACCACAGTTTAGATATAGAACCTGTAACATTTCTCCTAATTTGCCAAGATGACTACCAAATAGCTACAAAAGTGCTAGCAATCAGAATAGATCTGTGAGGGCAGGATCTTTACTTTGGTCCCTGATAGAACCATAGAGCCTAGAAAAATGCTTCGCATCCAATTAAGAAATGTTTGTTGAGTGTATATGTTAAATGTATTCTCTTGGCCTAGCAACTTATTTTTCAAAATGTATTTCAAGATCCCAAGATTTTCAAATCTAATGAAATGACTATGCCTTATGTTCAGAATTTAGTGAGATGCCTGATGCATTTACAAATATTTGTTTTTGGCAAATGGAGGTCCTGTATCTCTTAAACATAATTGAATGGAATTTTTGTAATTTAGAATGTCAAGATATTGGAAGATGAATTAAACCTCCACTATACCACATCAGAGCAAGAGCTTGTCGATTCCTGGACAAAACATAGCAGAGGGAACAGAGACTTGGAAACTTGGTGCATTCACAGACTGAATCCAAGTACAAAATATGGCCCAGGGGACAGACCCACTGTCAGAGAGGCAGGCCCAACAGGGTGGTGATTTTGGGCAGCCCACGCCTGGGAAAGTTGAGGAGCACAGAATAGGATCCTAGCTACAGTGTTATGATTCAGAGATAGACTTCCAGTCCTTTGGTGGGTTATTAAGACAGTTTCTCAAGAATAATATTATAAACACCCAAATACCCAAAACAGTGAACCAAGTGGCAACTCTCCACAGGGGCAAGATAGACAGCCCGCTTTCTAGAATCAACTGCAAAGTCAGCACTACACTCACAGTGCCATGGAGCCTACATGAATGCCTATCTCACTGAACCAGGACTCCTATATTTAAGTCTGACCAGGAACTCTCTACAGCCATATTTTTCTACTCTCCTCACGTCCTCATCTCCAACCACGTCTGTTTTTCTAAGTCTATGCATCTTTTCCACACCTCCTCACACCTCGCTTTTTCACTAACTTTATACATCTTTCAGATCTCAGCTTGACTCTTTCCAAATTTGACACTTTCTTCCTCAGGCTAGATGAGGGCATCTGTGATATATTATTATATGCTTTCATTATGCACTGCACTTGGGGACATTTAACACAATTGTAATTTTTACATTATGATATCCCCAGGGTGTAGCCCATTTCCTGACACAGTGGGCACTATATACAATAGATAAGGAGGGAGCATTGGAAGAGAAACTGTAGGTGGCCCTGGCTCTACCTAGTTCTAGCTCTGTGCCCATTTACAAGTCATATCACCTGTTATGGCAGTGGTTCTCAACCTTCCTAATGCCGTGACCCTTTAATACAGTTCTTCATGTTGTGGTGACCCCCAACCATAAAATTATTTTTGTCGCTACTTCATAACTATAATTTTGCTACTGTGATCAATCGTCATGTGACCCCCCTCCCCATGGCTCAGTAGGCCTACACATGACTCTGAACCTGCTTCACTTTTTTCTTCATTAACAGGGTGCCCCAGTTCTAGAGGATAGGGTTCATGTCTCAAGGATCCCGTGACCTGATTCGGTATATGGAACAGCACAGGGCATCAGTAGATGTTTATTGTACAAAACACATGGTAGGGAAAATGCTCCCATGTCTTTACATTATCTCTCATCTTTTTCCTCACACCTTATGAAAATTTAAATTTTCCATTCCTTGCACTGCACAAAAAATCTGATTCATTCACAATAAAGTATAAATGGTTTGTGCACTTAAATTCCCTGAAAATGTCCATTGGTTACAAACTGTGGCCTGCCTGTTTTGACAGAAGAGGGGGTGGTAATTTTCTGTTTCCACTGGAAACTGGGTGTTAGAAATGATTTAAATGAAGGTGGTTCTAACTCTACCAATATCTAGCTCTGTGCCCATTTACAAGTCATATCACCTGCTAGGGGATCCCAAAAGCACTCAGCTCAGTGGATGAGGTCCCGGTGGCTGGGAGGC
>NW_006294681.1:1632111-1639391 GCF_000327345.1 Myotis davidii | reverse complement strand
AGGTTGAGAACCGCTGTGCTATGGGATCTCATAGGCATTCAGCTCAATGGATAAGGTCCCCGTGGCTGGGATGTTATCTCAAACAAATGGACTGCCAAGGATTTCCACCGGTAGAGATGGCGGGGAACGTTCTTCCTTTTCTATATTCTATCTCCATTTATGTGAATGATCACGCCTTACACAAGCTAGAACCTTGGGCATATTCCTCAACTTGAAACTGGGTGTTAGAAATGATTTAAATGAAGGTGGTTCTAACTCTACCAATATCTAGCTCTGTGCCCATTTACAAGTCATATCACCTGCTAGGGGATCCCAAAAGCACTCAGCTCAGTGGATGAGGTCCCGGTGGCTGGGAGGTTATCTCAAAGTACAACCAAGTGCCCCCATTTTCTTCTTCATTCATTTACAAATGGTAAATGTTGGCAGCTGTTTCAAGACATCCTGATCTATCTGCCTTGCCTCAGGCCTAAAGCAAGCCCTCTTCACAATTGCCTGCCTGGCTCTCTCTAGCCCCCTGCTTCAGACAGAGGGGAGCTCTGCTATCACTGTGACCAATGGCCCCACGCTGCGATCCATGTCCTTCGGTGGAGAAGGAAGAATGAAGGATCTGCCATCCAGATGGTACCGAATGGAAGATGCGGGATTTGGGGACCAGATGTGATTATGAGGGAGCAACAAATTTAAAAACCCGCAGCCTCGCGGCACCCGAAATGCTCAGTAAGAAAACATGTGCTGTGAGGATTTTATGTGGACCCTGTGCGATGGTTTCACTCTGGGTTATTAGTGGGAAGATTTAGGAGCCCAGCAGGCAGAGCAGCTGACAGGGTTCTGCCAAACTCCCCTGTGTTTCCATTTTAATTCTAAATTCAATACCTTTATCCCCCCCCACCACCACCACCCTTCTCAGTTCTCCCACTGGGCTAGTTCTGCCAGCCCCACAGCAGGTACATTAGCCTCTCATTCTCTACATCTGTCTCTATGCTGCCCACTGATGTGGGGAGAAGCACGTGCCTGCATCCACTGGCCCTGAGGCAACTTCACACTGTGACACGTAAGCTGACCACCCTGCCCTTCCAACCGCTCTCCTGGTCCTCATCAGTGCCTCCTCCAGTTCCCTTAAAACTGCAGCCGTGCCATAACCAGTTTGGCTCAGTGGATAGAGCATCGGCCTGTGGACTGAATGGTCTCAGGTTCGATTCTGGCCAAGGGCATGTACCTTGGTTGCAGGCACATCCCCGATAGGGGGTGTGCAGGAGGCAGCTGATGGATGTTTCTCTCTCACTGATGTTTCTAACTCTCTATTTCTCTCCTTTCCTCTCTGTAAAAAATCAATAAAATATATTTTTAGAAAAAACAAAACTGCAGCCTTTCTCTTTAAACCCAGGAGCTGAAGGCCTGAGGCCTTGCTTTCCTTGGGAAAGCAGGCTGTCCTCTCTCCAGATGGGCTCAGCGAGGCAGGAGAACCACAGCCCAGTAGATCCCTTACAACTCTGGGGAAAGGTTAGCGGCTCTGCCAGTCTTGTAGGAACCAGCACCTCTGCAGCCCCATCTGGTAGTGCAGCCTGGAGAACAAGAGCCCTACTCCCTCCCCGCAACTCACTAGGAGGCCTCCTCACTGCCCTGAGCCTCAAGTTTCTCCTAGACCAGTGGTTGGCAAAATCATTAGTCAACAGAGCCAAATATCAACAGTACACTGATTGAAATTTCTTTTGAGAGCCAAATTTCTTAAACTTAAACTATATAGGTAGGTACATTGTTATTAACTTAGAGTACTCCTAAGCTGGCCTTTGCTAAAAACGTCCTTAATCTGAGGGGTCGACCTCAGTGAACGCACTCCCACTTCTTCTAGCACCACTTCTTCAAAATAGACTCGCCCAGGCGGAAAGCCTACTTCTGTGCATGGGCCACGAAGTTTCAATCGCACTGTACATGCGTGTCCGCACTTAGTATTTTGTGGAAGAGCCACACTCAAGGGGCCAAAGAACCGCATGTGGCTCGTGAGCCATGGTTTGCCGACCACTGTCCTATACCAAAGGTTATAGGCTCCTCTGGGGTTATACCGTGACCCAATAGTGATGGTGAGATACTGCGATCCCGATGTGGAATGTGAAAGAGCCTATTTAAAACAACAACAAACACTACAGTCTCAGATTTTCCTATCCTCATTTCAAGGACTTTGGAGATCCCACCCCTATTTTAGGGACATGAAATCCAAAGTGGTGATGTAATTCTTGGCACCTTTCCTCCTCCACCCTAAGGCTCTTCCCAAAGAAAATGGAAGCCAGGAGGTATGGATTCCCACAAGTACCAAGCCATGGGAACTACCTTCATTTATACATGATTTTCTTTATTTTTCCTCAAGTAGGCCTTCATTCTGTCCTGTGGCTTGTGTGGCTTTTAATAGTTGCTCCATTAACTATTCTCTCTCTCTCTCTCTCTCTCTCTCTCTCTCTCTCTCTCTCTCTTTCTTCTCTCTTCCCCTCTCTCCCTGTCCAGTTTCTCCCTCCAATTGCATCGTTTACCTCACCTTATAAATAGAGTCACATAACAAAAGAAATTACCCAGACTCCCCTGGTAGGCATTTACCTTCCCTGTCTCTTGTGCTGCTTCCCTCCACATTTAGACTTTTCATTTTTGTTAAATAATTATCTTTTACTTTTCCATTACCATGGACACACAATATTGTATTCATTTCAGTTGTAAAGCATAGTGACTAGACATTTGTATAACTCACAAGGTGGTCACCCTGATAAGTCTAGTACCCATCTGACACCAGGCATAATTACTATAATACTAGAGGCTTGGTGCATAAATTTGTGCACAGTTGAGTCTCTCAGCCTGGACGGTGATCAGGGCTGATCAGGCCATCTTGCCCAGTCCTGATAGGGGCCAATCAGGGCCAGCCGGCCAGCGGGGAGGGACTGCAGGAAGTTGGCCAGCCATGGGAGGTTTGCTGCGGGAGCACACTGACCACCAGGGGGCAGATCCTGTATGGGGCATCTGCCCCCTGGTGGTCAGTGCACATCATAGCAACCAGTCGTTTGGTCAACTGGTTGTAACAGTCGCATAGGCTTTTATGTAGATAGATAGATTATTGTCTATATTCCCTAGTCTGTACTTTACATCCCCGTGAATATTTTAATAACTGCAAATGTGTACTTCTTTATCCCATCACCTTTCTATAAAGTAGTCCAGGCTTAGTGTTCACTTTCTCACCTCCCATTCTCTGTCAGCCTGCTGCTGCCTGGCCTCCTGTCCTATATTATCCCTGAAAATGCTCTCTCAGCGGCCAGCAATGACCTTCTAATTGTCAAAATCACTTAGATATTATCGAGCTTCATTATAATTGATGGCTTTGGTCACTGTTGACTGCTCCCCCTTTGAAAAATTTCCCTTCTGATTTTCCAGACAATCCCATCTTCTTGAGTTTTGCCAGGCAAGCCCATCTCTTGATTATCATTTATTTTATCAATTAGAAATTACTTCTAATATCCTGATGCAAATTAAGCATATTTCTGATGCAGGTACAGGTAACCAATTTTGAATACTCGCTCTGGCTACTTTTGGAGTGATTATTTATCATTAAGTCCTTAAAATGTGAACTACTCTCCTTAGTATACAGCTTATATTCACACTGCTAGAATGAAGCATTTTAAGTAAAGTAAGACAATAAAACAGAAGCATTTTAAAATAAGACCAGCCAATAAAACAGGTGTTTAGCCCTTTTAGATAACAGAATAGTACATAACATTCTCAAGATTTTATATATATATATAGCATCAATCTTACAAAGCATATAAAGAATCTGTTTCTCTACAATAACAAACAAACAAAGGCTACAAGAGTGGTTGTATATACAAAACACGGAGATATTGCTTCTCTTGCAAACAGTTCCTGACCAAACAGGGAGACAAGACAGAGAGAAGGGCACAGGGAGAGGGGGGAGGGGTGCGCTGCATGCAGAAAGGCGGGGAGGCCTTCTCCCAGCATAGATCTACAGGCAGGAGCTGGATTCACGCACCCACAGGAGAAGCCAAGGTCAAAGGCATGGGCTGGTGCTGGCTGATGTGGGTGGTAGGGTGCCTGGAGCCTCTGTCTGCCTGACCCAGTCCCCTGACCACTTGTTCTTCGGGCTTCAGCCCAGAAGGGGGTTCTGGGTGGGGACCCCGGGCCAGCTGGGACAACTGGCCAGAGAGGAAGGGAGGTAATTGCTCCCTGGAGTCAGCTGTAGAAAACTGAAGCCTGTTTGGTGTGCCCATCCTCTTGCCTCTGGCTGGCCTAGTCCATCCTGCCACCCTCCCCACACCACCCAGAGGCCCACTGGGACCCAAGAAGAATACATAGAATACTCATTTTCATGTACTTTATAGTAGTAAGTACTTCCTTAACCAAGAGAAAACATTAATTTAGTGTTCTTCCTGGAACAATATTTGAAACAGGAATCTAAGTGATATATGTGGGAGTATTCACATAATTTGAATGCCAACATGAAAATAAAGTTGGGGAGAAGTAAAAGCATATTTCTCTCCTCCAAAATTGTATGGGGTACAAAGTAAAATCATTCTAAATTATACCTAATAGCTTTTAGTTTTGTCCACATTTTTTCTTCATAGAGGGAAACAAGATCTCAATCTCTCTCTCTCTAGTTCTCTTTTGCTCTCTCTTTGATTGTAAGAACAGAAAGTCTACATTAGAGATCATGGTGTATCCCAAATACAGCTTTCTTTGCTACATACAGTTCAATCAATTGCAAAACTTATCAGGCTTCCCAGTCCTTATTCATTAAATACCACCTTCACAAATTTTATAATAGCTACGTACCAGCCTGTGTCAGAGACTAGCCAGCTATTCGCTGAACCCCATTTGTTCATTCTTCTCCCAGCAGCTCCCTGCAGTTAGGTGTCCCCAAGAAAACTGAATTCTAGAACATGGACGGGAGCAGGAGAGATGTGCCCACTGCCAGGCCTAGTCCCTAAATAACTTCCCCCTGTGGTTCTCATGCTCTTCCCCTTTCTACCCGGTGGATGCAGACAAGCACAGAAGCTTTGGTAGCCACATGTTGAAAATGATCAAACTGCAGTAGTGAAGGGACTTTGGTCCCGGAGCCATTGCTTGGAGGAGAATTGACCACATAACTTGGGAGCACAATGATAGGTGCCTTTGAGGTGCAAGTCGCTGAGGAGCACCCAGGAGGGTACGTCAGGGCCTCCCCAGAGGACCTCCTACCACTCCAGTGGGTAGAGCATTTCAGGCATTTCACAAATGCTCCAGTGCCTCCTGGGGGCCTGGAAAGCTCTTAGAGGAGATGGCACTGAAGATGAGACAGAAAAAAGAGCCTGTGAGGTAAGGAGGAGAGCATTCCTGAAAGAAGGAACAGCAAAGGCATGGGGAATCACATCCCAGAAGAAGCTTCCAGAAAAAACAAAGGCTTTGACTTCAGAAGCCGCTGCAGATTGGGTGCTCCAGAGGGTCAAAAGGTAACCTGGACATTCCCGACCTGTTGACTCGCACAAGAATAGTAAATTAAAAGGCAGATTGTATCTGGGACTTAATTTTGAACCCTGTGTCCAGCAGGAAGGCTATGTGAGAATGATGAAAAGCATACCATTTCTTTACCTGTTGTGAGAAAAGAGTGCACAGCCTAGCCTTAAATATTTTGTTTTCATTTGTTCTGTATTTGCCTCCTTTTCTATTCACTCACCTACATGTTTATTTGGACAAGTAAACTAAATGTTTCTGTTTTTATTGAAGGGAAACAAAGATTTAGTTACGAGCCCTAGAGTTGAAGCCAGGGTGTCCTACTGACTGTGTTCTCCTCCTAATTGAGACAGCAAAGACACGAGACAGCAGGTGAAGGCCTGAGTTACTATAGGACTTCCATTGCACGTTTTTCCCCATTTTCCTACATTTTGAAAGAAATACTTTAATGGTCAGTTCTCTGTGCCCTGGTGTTTTTTGTTTGGTTGGTTGGTAGGGTTGTGTTGTGTTGTTTTTTTTTTCAAGCAAAAGCCATGCTTTTGTAAGATACTACATTTCAATGGGCTATTCTTTCCTCCCAGCAAACATTCCTGCCTGATAGGTTTAGGAGTGTCCCAATTTATTGCTTCTGGTGTCCAATAACCTGGGAATGAGTGTCTATCTTCATGCCCTGAAGGCCATGTTATTTCAGAAAGCTGCAGCTCTCTTAAAATTGTTCTCTAATAAAAAGCAAGCGCCACTAATTCTAAGTAAAGTGAGCTTTCCAAAAAAGACCAGCTGTGAACATTTTTTTTTACATAAGAAAGAAATTTCAATAACAGGAGTCCATCGTGAAAACTGTACATAGATGAACTTTCTCAGGCATCACTGCCCATTTCTGATGTCCATGAAGGAAACTTTTCTGCACAGAAAATTATAATTATAGCTATTCAGGGTTTTAAATCACCATGCAATTTATTAAAGTGACACATTTTTTTAAAACCTGTGTTTTCTTAAGCTTTAAGTGCTATATAGACCTTTCAGTATTCCATTTAAAAATCTAGTAAATTTTAATAAGTGTTTTTTGGGGGACTTCTTGTTTCTTTTTATTGTGGTAAAATATGCATAATGTCAAATTATGCATTTGAACATTTTTAAGTGTGCCATTAAGTACACTCAGAATGTTGGGTAACCATCACCACTATCCATTTCCAGAACTTTTTCATCATCCCACACAGAAGCGCTGTACCCATAAACAATGGCTTCTCATCTCCCTCTCCCCACCCCACCAGTCCCTGTAAACTGTATGTATTTACCTATTCTGGGAAACTCACATAAGTGGAATCACACAGTATTTGTCCTTCTGTGTCTGACTTATTTCACTTACCATAATGTTTTCAAAGTTCATCTAAATTGTAGCATGCATCACAATTTCATGTCTTTATAAGGATGAATAATATTCCATTGAACTTTTAGTAACTTTTTGATCTACTTAAATTCAATAGTCTACATATACTCTTAAATATTATACAACTTTAATAAAATATCCCCATGTCTTCCAACATAAAATCACGAGTGTAAATTTAATTGTCCAATTCAAATTTTAAATTGGTTTTACAGTGTGAATCTGCCAGGTCTAAGATGATCCGTCTGATTATGTTAAGAATCACAAAGATTTTACTTACCAGGTAAACACAGATTATCCCAATGATTGCAAATCCTAATCTGTACTTCATAAAAGAGTATTAAAATTGTGGAATTGGCTCACTTTGTTCTCCCTATAGTCATTTCCCTCTTTTGGAAATGCATTTCTCCAGTAGATA
>NW_006294681.1:1621918-1631417 GCF_000327345.1 Myotis davidii | reverse complement strand
ATGAAATACTGGGGGAGGGGAGGAATGTCAAAAGAGCTTGGGGAAACCGTGGAATTCAGAGATCTGGGGGGACCTGCGTTACACTGGAAGTGATGAGTAGTTGAGTATGTTCTGTTCACTACGTGAATGGTAGGATCTGTCTTTCAGGGATCTTGGATTCTTACAGCAGTGACTCCCAATCTATTTAATATCTTGGCATTCACAGAGAACACTAACAATTATAAGGCACTCTGTGGTAAATGAATTACTTTTCTTTCAGAAAGAACTGACTGGCCCAGTGGGCTAGCTAACCTAAGCCTTGCTCAGTGAACACACACACACACACACACACACACGCCAAAGAATGAGAGAATCGATATCATGTCACCTCTGAACCTACTCAGGTCACACCAGTTAGGATGCTTTGCTAGATAATGTGAAGTCAATGAATGGATTTAATCTTGGGAAGAATATGATCAGATTCCGTTTTCTTTGGGCAGTAATTCACAGAAGGAGGAAAGGATTTATCAAAGAGATCTCAGAAGAAATGGCTTTTTTTGTATGTTGATTGTACTAGGAAAGGGAAAACCTAAAACAATAATAGAGGCCATAAAACAAAAAGAGAAAATAATAGTCAGAGGGGAAATATCTAAAACTGTAGAAGTAGACAGTAAAAAAGGAGTTATAGAGAGATTTCAAAGGCAACATGTTTGTCACTTTATTTATAGAGCAAAGTAAAACATTGGCTAGATTTAAGTAAGAATAATAAAGATATATGGGGGGGGGGGCCTAAATAACCAAGAAAAATATATTACCTAGGGAAGAAGTTATAAACTGTTTAGACAAATTTATAAAACTGTTTTTAGCCCTTACCTTTCTGAGCATAATTTTTCCTCTCAGCCATTCCATTCTGCTTTATTAACCCCAAAGAGATTTTAGAAATTCATTATTCCTTTATTAAGTATTATCCACTCTTAGAAATGTTTAAGTGGGAAGAAACTGTCGGCACTGATTATGGGAAAATCTGATTCCACAGACCTGAACCCAGGAGAGGAACAAAAGCTGGAAATGTAGCCAAGTGACAATGAAAAGGGAGTTTCAAAAATAGAAACGAGAGGTGTGTTCAGGATTTTTTTTTTAATCTTGTTTTCTCTAGAATAAAATTTTCTCTCTAATAAACCCAGCAGTGGTGACAAAATGGCCTTCAGCCACCAGTGATTCTGAACAGACAGTAATTGAAAAATTATAAAAACTGGGAAAGGGCCTTCATGAAAGGCAAACTGTAGGTGACCACAGTAAGCAGCCATTCAATCCAATCACTGATGAAGACTAACTGCAGGGTTAAGCATATATCCCCTGTAGGAAAATAGAGCACAATGTGTATGGGTTTAAGAAAGCTGAATAACTCTAAAGAGAATAGAAAATGTCCTATTAAAGATGATTCAAGTAAAAAAGAGGAAACAAACTAGCTACTTTCTTTCCAAATATGAGAAAACAAAAACTAAGACGTGTATGTGGGAGCCAGTATGTTACAGGCATCTTTATCAATGTGATATGACTCTTGCAAGTCAGAGGGAGAAGTCACAGTGGTAGTTGCTTATTAACAAAGCACTCTGTAGGGACACTATACTAACCTGGTTTTCCCCACACAAGCATTGAAGACAAAATGCTAAAGACAGTCCATGGGATCCCTACAGAATAACTAGAATAAGGATATCACTAAAGGAATAGCACTGAAAACATTAAAGGAAAAGTGCACAGAGGAGATATATTACCTGAAAGAAATCTTGGGGAGAGAGATCTCCCCTCAGGGTTTGTGCTATTGTGGCGGGGAAGGAGTAGAGGATAAAAGCATTGTAGTCAAAGCTAAACAAATGGTGATGAGAGTGTCATGTGCGCTCTCGTCCAGGTCGTGAGTGTGCACTCAGGCGGGTCACGTGAGCACTGGGTGGGTCATTTGCCCCAAAAGGGACCTACCTCATGAAATAACACCAGCCCTGGAGAAAGGGCAAGCCTCGATTCTACTTGACACTTAACCCCACAAATCCTGCTTCCACTGCGCTTATTTTCCTTCATGCACTCATAGAAGGTGAAACCTCAGGCTTCAAAATGTGGTGCACTAATCAATTTCCCTCCTCCAAAGTAGCTACTCTTCCCAAATATGACAAAATCAAACTAGACACAAATTCAATACAAGTTCCTCAAGGACAGACAGACTTCTGGGAATGAGGGGGAAGAGAATGTTGGAATTCTGGCAAATCATTACCCCCAGCTAAACAGGGCTTTTGAAATCTTGCAAATCAATAGTTCATGAGAATGTGTCATCAGAATAAGATAAATGTATCAATAATATCAATAACAGCCTGCTGTCTGCTGCAGCTTTTGTGTCCCACACTCCATGGTCATTAGGTCATCTAGGGCAACTATACCCTGCAAGGCAGTCATTGGCAAAATTCCTTAATTAAAGATATTATGATTTACACAGCCATTGAGATCATTAATTTCAAAATTAACAATAATAATAAAAAGAAATTTTGAGTAATCTTATAAATAAATTTATGAAATTAATAAAACCATATTGAATATATATACATATACTATATGTATATTCTTCCCAAAAAATACTGGTGATATGGTGTTAGAGATGTAGATGGCTAAGGAGTAGATTTACAGCAGTATATGAATTTATACTTAAAGTAATGATTCCGTTAATGTTACATTCTAGTGTTCAAATAATCAATATAAAGTTTGCTTTTTATTTTGTTTCAGTGCATACAATATATATGCTGTCTTTATTTTTATAATTTTATTTTGGATATAATTTTAATTGAATTATTTATTCATAAATGTACATGTTTATAAATGTGTTTATTTTTAATAACCTCTTTAACTTTCAAAGGTGCCTTTGTCAATGATATGCTCATGCAACTTTTAGTCAATGTTATCTTTCTTTAAAATTCTTATTCATTGGCCAGCAGGGTGGAGAAGTGAATGTTTGATTAAGTGTCTAATCTAATTTAAAAAAAAAAAAAAAAACTTTGACCATGTAAATGGTCCCTTCAGGCACTGCTTATTCTCCCTGGGAAAATCTTTTCATGTCTCAGATGGACTCCCCTCTCACTGCTTCTCTCTGAAGGTGGTGTCCAGGGGACTGACCTGACCTGAAGTGGTAGGAAAAAAGTAAGCTTCAGGCTCCTCTGGCCTCCAGGGGGATTACCTGCAAATGGGTCTTCCCACCTGGTTGCTATGTGCCCCACAGGACTCCAAGGCTCTGTCTGCACTGTGCTCTGGCGAAGCTTTAATTGGCCCACTCTCACCTCAGCTTCTCCAGTGGAGGCAATGGATAGAGCAGATCAGGGATTGACAAGTGTGTCTAGAGCTTAAGTGGGTCATCTCACTCTAAATCACTGTGCACAGAAGTGCCTGTCTTGAGCTGAGGATATGATTTAATGTCCCCCATATACTGTGTATCTACACACACACACACACTGAGAGTTCAATGTCCCTAAATGTCCAGGTACCTGCTAACATCAGAGTGCTAGAATAAAACCATTGCTTGCTGTAAAGTAATTATACTTGTGGTAAACTACAAAAAACACACAGAAATGGTGAACTAACAGTAGCCGTGGACATTAGGATCGGAGAAGAAAGACAGAGGCTGTGATCAAGACAGGCAGCGAGAACGAATATCACAAGAACAGTGATTGTATGCAGACTGTGAGAGAGCACTGTGCCACCAGAGAGGCGACGAAACCTTTGCAAAAGGCAGGTGCCTATTTGTCATGGATGGTTTGGGGAAGAAGGCATGGGCATAGATTATGTGACTTCTCGGAGGTCTTTCTACCAGTGCAATAAATATTCTTAAGAATAAAATGGATTCTGGCAACAAGATGAGAAGATACAGCTTTTGATATGTAAGGGGAAAGGCCATAGCTCTATGCCTAAGGACAAACACATTATTTTTAAATATAATGCTTTTTAATGTGACTTCATTTTTCACTAAAACCAACAACATCTGTGATTTTTCAGTCACTACATGCCCACATCTTTGTGTTTCTTAAAATGTCCCCATTTTTTAACCATGGATAATATTTTGAGCTGTCCTTTATATTAAGCACACGTTTTTCCGTTTTGTGATAGACAGGTATTTTTGTTAATATTATTTATATGTGTTCTATTTTAAACACCTACTATGATGTGTGTGTTTATTTAGACATTTATTCATATTGGGCTATGTTATATTTTCAGTTGATTTCATAGGTGGACTTGATGCACACTCCTACTACCAGGATCATGTTCAGTTAAAGCCTGTTAACCTGTAAGTAAAGGTGTCATGAGATGGAAAATATTAATCCTTCTAACTTGGTCAAAACTAACGAATCCTGAAATAATTTGGACCTGCTACTACTAATCATTGGTTTAGTTTTCCACTCATATTTAAAACACACCTTTCACATGTAACCCAACATCATCATTATTATTCATTCCAAAAAGGATTTGAAATAGGTAACATGATTTATGTTTCTAAAATGATATACATATTTTTTAAATCAGTAGCTGATTGCCAAAGTGGAGAAAAGGAGATTATTTAGTCTACCAAAAAAAAGAGACTAAATATATGTCTTGTGGGCAACATGACTGAGGAAAAAGGGGAGAAAGACTAAGTTAGAATCCAGGCTCTACCTGTGTGGTCTCAGGGGGCTTCTTTGATTTCTCTGAGACTTGGTTCTCTCACCTGTAATATGATTTTGTTGCCCAAAATCCCCCTTTCTGGGACCCCAAGCCGGTTCTTTGTCCATCAGGTGTTGCAAAACCCATTATGAAACCGAAAATGAGCTTTATTTAGCAACTCAATGACCAGAGAATGGAGAAGTGGGAGCCTAGTAGCTCTCAGATCCATTTCTCATGGGCTTGGGTTCAGAGATGTGGATAGAGGAGGAGAGAAATGGAGGAGTGGTCTCGGCAGCTAAGGGGAAACCAGTGGTGGTCTTCTCAGAACCAGGATTCTGCCTCTTTTTTGGTTCTTTTATGGCACCTTCTGTTGTCATCATGGTGATGCTCAAGAGGTTTGAAGTCTCCGGGAGGCCAATTCCATGGCTGTCTTGGTCTAGGACATTTTAACTGGCTCCTTCTGGGGAGGGAACTATTAACCAAAGGCCAAACTATTTCTCAGAGATAAACAGAGTTACAGTGGGGTAGGGCTCTAGCCAGGCCTCATGGGACCACTGTGGGATAGCGGTTTCATTGGGGGAGGACAGAGAATGGATTAAATGCAATAAGGCATGTATAGTAGGTGGAAAATGCCCTATGATTGTGACTAGTACTCAAATATTTGATTAACTATCACTAGAGGACATGGAAGAAAGTCAACAACCACAACAAAAGCTACCTCACACTGGACAGATATCAGTTGAGTATTAGGAAGAAATCATGGTGACCTGGTTGATAAAGTGCAAGAAAACAGGTACAGGGACTCCATTCCTACAAAACCCTAAGTAGCAAATAGATAACTGCAGAAAATAATAGCTATCATGGGCTCAGCCCTTTGCCTGTATTATCTCACATAATCCTCCTGAAAATACTATAATGCACCACTTAATACCCAACTTCACAAAGAAGGAAAATGAGGTTCATAGACATTAGACAACCTTTCCAAAGTCCCGTTAGTAGTAGGTGGTGGAGCTGGGCTCTTTCCTGGGTGGCAGACTATCACCATGCCTGATGTTGTGGACTTGCTATTATGATGACCTTCCTAGTATGTCAGTCTAGCACTCTGCAATTCCATGGCAATAGAGGAAATTATGTAAAGCAGTCACTGGTGTGAGGAACAGGTATGAAAGGCTTCATTTGCTGCCTTTTTGCCATGGTGGTTCCTGCCCAAATCTGCAGCCTCACCCGGCCTCTTTGGGGACTTAAGCCCACACTGGCTCCTCCACCTCTCCAGTTGCATTCATTTCCTTCTGGCAGAAAGATCTAATGGAAACATAGTTCAAAAATCAGCACTGTGTCCGTCACATGAGAGATGTTTAAATAAGTGTTGGTTTTCTAAAGCAAATCCAATTTGGAAAAATATTCACCCTACATAACATTCCAGGACTGAGCAGTCACCACCTCATTACTCATGCTACTGAGTGCTCGTAAATAATGGATTGCAAAAATTGACATTTGTGGATTTGGGGAACCTGGCCAGGATTGTGACGATAATAAAGATGACCAGTGTATTGGAAGGGAGAACAGAATTGAAACAATGCCTGGTGGTGATGAGGAGAGTCCTATATATACTTGCTATGCAGTAAGAAGGCGCTGAATGATTTATTTCATCTCCATTGTGAAAAAAAGTAACTCAGCAGAGAAACTGTAATACAAAAAACGTTGGTCAGATGTAAGAAAATCTTTTTATTAAGGAAAGTTACTTAAAACTGCAGTTGAATAATGTTGACAATGGAATCTCCTTTCATGAATGACACGTGTGCATCCATGTAGCTCAAAGAATGTTAACTGTCAAGGCCCAGAGGCAAGTGACTTCCATCTATGCTCCCTAAGGTTCCTTCCATCTCTGTGAATCAAGAACACATGAAACATCCTCTTAAGATTACCTAAAAGGCTTTGATCGACTCCACTACCTCAAAGAGTTTCCCCAACCACCTGTTCGCTGCTGAACTCTCACACCTTTGTAGCTGAATGTAGCACAAGCTACAGGCTGCAGAGAATAATGGGACAGGTCTCTGCCTTGACAGGTTATGCATATTATTCTATCAGATGAATATGGAATGCCTTTCAACCATGAAGGGAGCAGGAATCTGAAAGATCAAACTAAACCTGAATTAAAATCACGGCGCATGAAGCCATTTAAAAGGTCACTGTGTGTGTGCTCCCCACAGGTATGCAAATATTCCACAGTGTATCCAGTTGGCATCAATCAGCTATTTCATTTCTTTTAATAAGACCTTTATATTGGATTCTGTCGTACCCAGTTCAGTGATGTCATATCAACACCCAGCAGCAGATTGGAGAAAAAGCCAATCTTCTGTAATAAATTGTTAGAGAGGGGAATAAATGCTGGTTTGTAACTTCAAATTTGTAATCTCCATGGAGTACAAAGCCAGGTTTTATGAGGAAGCCACTTTGTTAAGGGGATCAGGAGAATCTTGAGGCACATGTGTGTGGATGGGTAACTTTCAACTCTAGATGAGTAGGTGCAGACAGTCCGTGCACAGGTAATGCTGCAGACGTAAACAGGAAGCCTGCAGTCTCGTGTATGATTGTGTCACTGCTCGTCGTCATAAAGTGTACCTTTCCAGGACCCACAGTCAGATTGTGTGGGGACACGTGTGTGGGGATGAGATGGCAGAAGTGAGGCAGTTCACATATGAATTTGGTCTTTCATGCTTTGTCACTCTTTACGGTAATGATATCAAGCAATCGAGGCATGCTGATTAAATAAATTGGTTTAGTTCCATATATAGCTATTTGTTGATTATTTATAAAGTGTGTGTGTTAGGGCCTGTGCTGGGTACTGGAGACATAAAGATGAGTAATATTTGACCGCCAGTGGCCAATGATCTAGAACAGCCATGGGCAAACTATGGGCCGCGGGCCAGATCCTGCTGGTTTGAAATGAATAAAACTAAAAAAAAAAAAGACCGTACCCTTTTATGTAATGATGTTTACTTTGAATTTATATTAGTTCACACAAACACTCCATCCATGCTTTTGTTCCGGCCCTCCGGTCCAGTTTAAGAACCCATTGTGGCCCTCGAGTCAGAAAGTTTGCCCACTCCTGATCTAGAAGAAGAGACCTACGTAGAATAAGTAGATACAAAACAATGTCCTCCAGGCAATCTTTTTGCAGAAGGGGGACTATTTACTTCTACGCAGGGAGAGAAGTCACTGAGATGGCTGCACTGACTTTGGAAAGATGATGAGGAGTTTATGAAAAGCAGAAGAAAATGGAGGCTCATTTGCTTGGCCGTTCCGCAGAGTTGAAAGTTGAAATCTGTGGCTGTCCAATCCGGCGTTTGGCATAGATCTCACAGAACCTGCGCGAACCTCTGAGGAAGCAGGTGTTTAAGCTGAGCAGGGATCTTGAAGGCCCCGGGTGGGGAGACCTTGAGAGCCTCAACCTCCATTGCTCTGCCTCTCAGCAGTTCTGTCTGTCTGCCTAAAGCAGTAGAGATGCTTTCTGAGATTGTCCGCTGGGTCTGGCTTTGGGATATGACACACAGGTCAGGGGTAGCCTGTGCTGGGGCCCATCGCCTTGCCACGGCCACCAGTGAGGGGCTGTAACTCTTGACATAACTACAACCTGTGTCTTCACCAGGATCTCCTCCACTGCTGCTACCACACACTGATACCAGCTTCTGGGGGAGGGGTGTGGGAAGCAAGGGCTGCTCTGGTCATTAGAGCACACAGCAATGTGGTCAGTGGTGGCTTTGAAGGGAACACCCACACCAGTGATGGCGAACCTAGGACCTTTGACATGCGAACTCATTTTTTTGGTTGATTTTTCTTTGTTAAATGGCATTTAAATATATAAAATAAATATCAAAAATATAAGTCTTTGTTTTACTATGGTTGCAAATATCAAAAAGTTTCTATATGTGACACGGCACCAGAGTTAAGTTAGGGTTTTTCAAAATGCTGACACGCCGAGCTCAAAAGGTTCGCCATCACTGACCTACACAGCAACTAGCGTTTAGTAGTGGTGGAGGCAATAGTAGCGGTGGAGAGGAGGGGGAGGGATGTACTAAAGCGATTTACTTCTGAAGACGAACAACAGCTCGGCACAAACCCATGCAGCTATGAAAGAGATGCGGACTATCAGGAAGCATCATAATGAGCAACTAAATTACTTTAAAGTTTGTCAAAATCAGCAAAACGGATAGCGACCAGGTAGTGGGAAAACTAAGTTTCATAAAGCCGTCATTCTTTCCATAGGGATAATTAGACCAAGGCAGTTTATCAACGAAAGACAGCTGTGGATTTCAGAACTGAGATCCCCAGTGGAGGTAAAGCGATCTGGTGATGTCAGAAATTCCCACGAGGATGATGCCCCGACTGCTAGGCAGAAAGATTTGATGAGAAAAAGCTCCTCCCCGCACTGTGAGCCTATCTTTTTCTAGCATTTCCAAATGGGAACTTGGCTTTTCTCTGGTATCTGCACTTGTCTGGTTGCCTGTGCTGGAGGCTAGTTTTTCTTCATAAAAATTGTTCCATGCTCTGTGGCTCCCGGTGAGTGTCTGCCGCTGTAATAAGGACTGGGAGGCAGAGGAGGCCGGCCTTCACTCCAGGCAGCTCTGCGGGCAGCGCCCACCAGGACCGTCCCTGCCGGTCCTCCGCCTCCAATAGTCCGGCCCCAGAGGAAATGGACCTCTGATGACCGGCTGCTGGACAGAGCCAGAGGTGGTCCCGTCCATGGCCCCTTCCTGAGAACAGCTGTTTTGCAGCAGCAGGGTCCCTGTAAGTTGGGCCCAAGCCATTTTGCATTTACAGCATCTCGATTAAAAACCAGAAGGACAAA
>NW_006294681.1:1611224-1621835 GCF_000327345.1 Myotis davidii | reverse complement strand
TTGATTCTTTTTTTTTTTTTTTTTTTTACTTCCAGCTATGTTCCAAATGATTTCCCTGATTTTCTTTCAGTGGGTTTTGGAGGGAGAATAAGTGGGTACATAAGGAAATGCCAAGAGAAAAAGGTGTGTGTGTGTGTGTGTGAGTGTGTGGGGGGGGGCGGGGGAGAGGTGGAGAGAGATGAGAATGCTGTGCTTTCCAACACTACCTTCAAATCCGGTAACCGCCAGCCATGTGTTAGTAAACTTGGCTGGAGGACCTGCCGTCTACGACCTGCATCCACCCCATCACTCCATTTTTTGACCACGCGCCTAAAGACTAATGAAGTGATAGCTCTCCGTCCTTATCCCGTTTCTGTTTGTCTCGCCTGGCTTTCCCACTTCCGTATTGACCTATCCGTGCTGTCTGTCCCCCGTCACATGCAGAGTAAGGTGTCTGTAATCTGCTCACGGCCAAGGCGGGCTCAGCTTCCCATCACTGAGCGTGGAGTCCTGTGCCAGGGGGCTTCCATCGGCTCTGGAAAGGGAGCCACTTACAGAGGCATTAACGCTCCAGGGCTGTCTCCGGAATGCAGAGCCAGGGCGCTACAACTGTGATGCACTGGGCGCCCTCTTAGCGTCCCAAAGGAAAGGCCGCCTTACTTAGACAAAGGGGGCTCATTGCTTTCCCTCGCTCGGGAGGCTTTCCCTTTGTCACTGGTATTAGGAACTTTTTGATCCATCATCGGAAATGATTATACCGTTTTAGGGACTATGTCAGAACGCACCCTCAAGTGTACGCGTTTGACCAAGTAGCAGTGCGATGGCTGTGTTTCTGTGGCTCGTGCAGTCGGTACTAGTAGTTCGGGCTCACTGTCCTTGCTGGGAAGGAATGATGCCACCGACAGAGCAGTGGCCACACCAGATGTTTTCAGATAATTGAAGACATGTCAATATGGACTGCATAGTAAATGATGTTAAGAAATTGTTGCCTGTTTTGATAGGTATGCTAATCAATAGGTAACAAAAGAAAAAGACATTCTCATCAGTTGAGCATTATTCCTCAACCTCAGCCCTATTAACTCAGGACCAGACAATTCTTTGGAGTGGGCTGCTTTGTGAATTTGGGGATATTTAACAGCATCACTGGCCTCTCCCCACTAGATGCCAGTAGCATCCCACACACACACACACACACACACACACACACACAGCCAAATTGTGACAACCAATTGGCAAATGTCCCCTGGTTAAGAATCATTAAGTTAGTGAATCATAGATATGTATTGATGAATTAAGTGACATCATGTCTAGGATTTGCTTTTAAATACCCTAGCCAAACACACACACACGCACACACACAAAAAAACCAAAAAAACAAGTTTGGTGGATAGATGAAACTTGATTAGCATAATTTTTATTTTAGTAGAAGCTGGAAGGTGAGTACATAGGGATTCATAGTACCATTCTCTCTACCTCTGTGTTTGTTTGATTTTTAAAAATCAATCTGTTACTAAAATCTAATGTAGGATTACCAATAGGCTTTCCTTTTATTTATTTATTTATTTAATAGAGAGGCAACATATTTTTATTTATTTCATAGAAGAGGGAAGAAGGAGAGAGAGTTAGAAACATCAACGATGAGAGAAAATCATTGATGGGCTGCCTCCCGTATGCCCCACACTCGGAACTGAGCCCGCAACCCAGGCATGTGCCCTGGCCTGGAATTGAACCGTGACCTCCCGGTTCTTAGGTCGATACTCAACCATTCAGCCACGCCAGCTGGGCCAGCTTTCCTTTTAATACAGTGGGGCCTTGACTTACGAGTTTAATTCCTTCTGAGACCGAGCTCATTAAGGAGCTCGCTAACTCAAATTACTCTGTCAACTCAAAGCAAAAAATCGGCGGAGAGACAGCTGGTATCTCAAAAAAACTCGTCAGTCGGGACACTCGTAAGTCAAGGCCCCACTGTACCTCCTCTCAAAGTGGCTTCACTGTCTTCTTGGAAAACTCCTTGCAGACCTATTTCCCAATGCCTGGGGTAACCCTCCAGGATTCCTACCTGCATCATAGGAACTGACTCAGGTTTCTTCCCTGCTTTACTAATCCTTGCTGCTGAAGCCCAAAAGCAGAAAATATTAGCTAGAAGCAGAGCTAACATTGACGATAAAATAACAGATACCTAGAAGTTTCCCAGCCCCCACTAATACTATCACTAACTAAGAGAAAGATCTTCTCCTACGGCCTTATCCCCATTCTAGAAGGGATTTACCTGGTGGCTGGATAAGAAAAATTCAGGACCTTGAACCTCCATTCTAACTAGAGGGTTGTAGAGAACTACAAAAATTCCACCCCTCTCATCTCATCTTTTTATCTTTTAGTTTAAATCCCTGTTAATGTTGGTTGCCAGAGGGACGGGGTGTTGGGGAACTGGGGGAAGGGAGGATAGGTGAAAAAGGTGAAGGGTTTAAGAAATACAAATTGATTGTTACAGAAAAGTCATGGAGAATACCATTCTCCATGCATAGGGAATACCATTAATAATATTGTAATAACTATGTCTCGTGCTGGGTGGTACTAGATTTATCGGGATGATCACTCAGTAAGTTATATAATGTTTAATCAGTGGATATACACCTGAAACATAATATTGTATGTCAACTGTAATTTAAAAATAAAAATGTTTTAATTAGGTGCAGGTTAACAGCAAATTTACAAAAAGTAAAAAAAATAATAATAATCCCTGTTGAACTACTGTGAAGTAAAAGGGGTAAACATTGGGCTTTGTCTGCCAGAATGTAGAGAAATAGAAGTGAGGAGAGGTGGGAGGAAGACAGGGAGAGAACAGAAGAACTCCAGCTCCTGAGTAGTGCAGGAGAGAACAGAATATACAGGGAGTGAAACTGGAAAGCTGGAAATTTCCTCAGCTATTTCAATTTATGACTAACAAGTCCATTCCACACCATAGAGAGAGTCGTTGAACTGACTTAATGGAAGCCAGTGGCTAGGCAGGTGTATAACGTAAGTGTAAAACACATTATCTGCTGGTGTGAGGCTCATCATGTAGTGGGAAGGAGAAAACTTACAAACCTGAGAACCAATCAGAGCAAAATTAATTGTGAACGGAGTGCCATTAGCCCCACGTGGGGTGCAGCTGCTACGTAGGAGCTGCTATTAGCAGATGAGAAAGCAAGGCAGCTGAGATCGAAGCTGCAGTCTTCACAGAGAAGAAATTTCAACTGAACCTCAAAGGTGAATAGGATTTAGATCAGCTAAGACTTTTCTCATGAGAGAAAAAACAAGAGCAAAAGTACTCAATAAATATTTAAGTGCCAGCTATGTGGCAGATAGTGTTGAGGTTAATATTGTGTGAAGGTGCATAAGCCAAAACCCTCACCTAGTATGAAATCAGGAATATGCACAGAATCTTTGTCAAACGTGTGGAGACCAGAATGACTGGAAATGACAGTGTGTACTCCAGAGGAACAGAACCGATAGCATATGTATCTAGATCTAGATATAGATGTCTAGGTCTGTGTCTAGAGAGACAGGAAGGGAAGGAAGGGAGGGAGGCAGATAGACGGATGGATAGATAGGCAGATAGAAAGAGATGTTAAGGAATTTTCTCATGTGATTGTGGAGACTGGCAAGTCTGCAATTTGCAGGGCAAGCCAGCAGACTGGAGACCCGGGGAAGAGTTGATGTTGCGGTCCTGAGTCCAAAGGCAGAATTCGGAGGCAGAAGTCCATCTTCCTCAAGAGACTTCAGTCTTTGCCCTTAAGGCCTGCAATGGCTTGAATAAAACCTACCCACATTATGGAAGAATCTGCTTTATTCAAAGTCTACTGATTTAAAAGTTAATCCTACCTAATAAATACCTTCACAGAGTCATCTAGACTGGTGTTTGACCAAATACCTCGGTACTGTGGCCTAGCCAAGTTGACACATGAAATTAACCATCACAGGATGGGGTGTATATGAGATCAATGGTTCAGTGGTATGAAAGTCAGATGAGGACGATTCTTGAGAAACAAACAGGATGCTGTAGGAAGACCAGGCTAGGGCTGTATCTAGTAGATTGGAGACAATACCACCCTGTCATCTTTACCCCACAGCAATCAAAGGCAATACCTTTCCATCACTCCTCGGTTGCTATGTGGTTGGCACATCTAGCCCAGGAAACCAGTCCTGCAGTCTGTTGTTCATATCTGTGTGTCTTGCTCTAATCTGAGAAGCAAGAAGCTCAGGTTTTTCCCTTCCTTGTTGCTACAGCCTTTTACACAGGCTGTACAAGGCACGCCCACAAGCTATTTTGCATTTTGAAAAGCCTGAATGATTAGGAAGGAAATTTAGCTTTCAGTTTTGAAGTTCTTTAAAGCAATACCTATTCTCTATTTCAGGTCGAAATAAGTAATGGCATCAACCCTGAAATGCAAGTGCTGAACTTGACTTAGGAAGCTAAGCGTCACTGACAGCTCCTCTCTGCATCAACATGTCTCACTTTCTCCCAGAGGACGGACTGCGCCTCCCTGCTTTCCCACAGATCACGGAGTTCTTCGGTCACAGCCTGTGTGTTATTAGCATTGTGCGCTAGATGAGTTGTAGGTGCTCGGGTGGGTATTTTTTAGTCATTTTCTTCTTATATGAATACTTGTAAGTTGTAAAAAAAAATTGGTTTTAAATTTTTTAACAGAATTTAACATGAGGCATGCAGAATGGGGGAAAAAAAAGCTGTGAAAACCTACAGACAATTCCATGAGAAACATTGGTTTGTATTAGTGAGGTGGTACGTCAGGACTGCTGATGGCTGCACTTATCCTAGACCTGATGGAGTTTACACTAGCAAACATTACTTGGAGTTACTAGACAGGAAGTTAGATGCTGTGATAAATGGGTGCAAATAGTGGGCCTGGCTTTCACACTGAGTATGGATCATTTTTTTCAACACCACAAGTCAAAACATGGAGCTCTCCTTTGTTTTCGACTTCCCAAAGCCCAGAATAATATTATGGCAATCTAAATTTTCAGATTCTGGCGCGATATCTTGCTCTTCCTGTGTTCTGAAAAAAATATGTGTCGGGGGGTATGAAAAAGTGAAATTAAAGCAAAACACCTCTCCCCTTTGGAGGGAATGTGAGTATCTATGAGGGCCATATTTTCTACTCTTTATCCAAGTCCTGACACTGGTGTCAGACCTAAACCTACAGCTTGAGGGCATGTGGCGCAAAAATCACAACCAGAAATATTGCTCTGAAGATATTCAAAAGGAGCATTAAAATGGTGTGGAATTGCCTTTAAGTACTTATATACTTAAATATAAGTATATAATACTTACATTTGTGCTGCATTAACTTTTCTTTCTCCTAACCCACCCTGATTAGTATCTCCTACCCCACTGAGAAATTCATACCAGAAACATAATTTTCCATGGGGAAGATGTCTTGAAAACACACCACAATTTTTTCTAATCATATATTTCAATTACTAGTTCCCATGTCAAAATAAGTTTGGCTCACTTTGTATGAAAACCAACATGAGGCCTCCTATAGACCCCAAAATATGGGGTACATGTGTACTATTTATTCCAGCAGTTGTTAACTTGGCCCATGCATCTCTTACAAGTCAGTCTGTAAACCACCTAAAATCATATGCAGATGTTTTGTGTGTAGAGGTTCCTTTTTTCTTCTTCTTTGTGGAGTCCATATATTTTATGAGACTTCCTTAAGAATCAGATCTTATACATCAAAGTCCACCCTGGTTCCTACCACTTCATAACAACCATGGTGGGCTTTGTGGAAGCCTCTGGATTGTGTCCCTTCAGTCATCTGACACCTACTGAATCCCATCACTTTTCATTCTCCTGAATAAACTCAAATTCAAAACGAAGAAGAGCTAGCAGGGACCTGAGAGATGGTCAAATCCAAGTCGTCATTGTGCAGTTGAGGAAGCTGAAACCTAGAAGACTTTGGGGGCTTGCCCAGAGCTCTAAATATATACAGAGGTGGCAGAGCTATGGCCAAAGGAAGGAGAACTTGGAAGGCACAAGGTGAGGTTTGGGTCCCAGGTCCACCATTGTGGCCTTGGATAGTGTTGGACATCTCGACCCTGCAGTTTTTCTCATCTATAAAGTGAAACTATAATGCCTACCTCCCAAGGGTGAGGTGAGAGTTCAATGAAAATATAAAAATACTCTGTAAACTGTGAAGCACTCCACAACTGAGAGGCAGTCGTTATTGTAATGTCATAACAATAAGTTGGGCTCTGTCTGGATCTCTTATTACGCCCCCAAGTGAAAAGCCCATAGAAGCACCAAACTCCCCCACATTTTCTAAAACGTAGCCTGAAAAAATTGCCCATGTTTAAGTGATTAGTAATAATGCAGACTTCAAATTGCATGTATTCATTAAAAAATAACTTTGATATTAAAATTCCAAGACTAATATATATTATTATGGAGAAAGCTAATAGAACATCAAAATCGTAGAAAAATCAGTCAAAGGAATAAAATTAATTTTTAAACATCTTAAACTGTCATTCTATTATGCCCCCCACTCACAAACAAAACCTAGTTAACATTTCACAAAATAGCACCATGTCGCTGTTGTTGCTGTTTTATCTCCATGTAAACTTTACATTCCTCTACGATGCACAGCAGAGACCTGTGTCTAACTGCAGGTAACTGGTTTGAGGAGGAATTCTTACATTAGCAATTCTTCTATGGAAATTCAACACAGGCAACTACTTATTATGATATGTGTTGTGTGTTTGGGTTTTTTAATCTTCCTTCATTTAAATAATTAAGTTATAACTGTTCCAATTGGCAATTTCAGGACTCCATAATGATATTCTGAATTTCCAAAACATTTGCCATTCATCATAAACAAGTTAGACAGATCTTTCACTTCCTCTCTTGCCCACTTTTCTCCTCCACTCCTCTCCGCTTCTGTGCTACGCTTTAGAGGCCCTGCTTACTTAAGAAAAAAGGAGGAAAAGAGTGTAGAACTGTGTGGTCACCATGGGCAGTCCCCAGGATCTGGGTGATTCTGACCCAGTCCTATCACTTGTCACGTGCTGCTTCTTAAAGCGAGTGTTTCCAGTTCTTGCAGCTTTTGCCTCTGTTTTAGGGAATCCACTCTGCACTGTGTATCATGCAGTAGGGCTTTCAACAAAGACACAGTCAGTATATCCACTTTCTCACCAAGTCTTGGCTTCTCCATATGGAAGTGTGTGTGTGTGGTCAGAGGAAGAGAGAATGAACTATCTGTGCTCATTTGCCAGAACCTCTCGCAGCATCCTGAGACGGTGCAGGTCCAGGTTCAAGTGCTCTCCTCACAACTGGTTCTGGTAAAGCTGAAGACAGGACATCCACTGCCCATGAGCCCTTAGGGCTGACTGGTGTGCAGAAGGGGAAAGTTAAAACCAATGGGTTTTTTTCTCTCTTAGAATGACCTTGACAGTGTCTTGTAAACCTTGGCTGACTCTACCCCAGGCTGTCTTCTATCTTGTGTCAATCACCTAGCCCAGTGGTCAGCAAACTGCGGCCCCTTGAGTGTGGCACTTCCACAAAATACCACGTACGGGCATGCACGTACACTCAAGGGGCAAAAGAGCCGCCTGTGGCTCGCGAGCCGCAGTTTGCCGACCACTGATCTAGCCTTTCTTAAGTGTCTCCTGGTAACACTCTGTGGAGCCACAGGCAGCTGGGATGCTCTGCAGTTTACCTGATGTCTATTTCGGCTTCCACTCATGTTTCAAAGCAGCAAAAGTTAAGCGGGGGAATTACAAGGGGCTGGGAGGTGGCTAGGGAATTCCCAGGGGACATGGGGTGCCTTACAGTCTACAGCAGAGAAATCTCAAACCTCTCTTTTAGGAAAAGCTCTAAGCCAGCATGTCCCCAAGTATCTTAGCTTTCCTCCTGCCATATAATACGAACGTATGCGTCCCTGAAACAAAAGCATATGCTCAACCAACTCCAAATCTGAGAGGCTGTTGGCTCACTTGTTTTGAAGATAACTTGACATCTTGCCCTAGCAAAATACTGACTTCTTTCTTTTTTCCTTCAGAAAAATAAGCCCTGCTATTTCCTAAAGAAGGGGGGGCAGCCAGCTTCAAGAGACTGGATCTAGCAAAATATAGTAAGGCTGCCATCTGTCTCACTTAATGGATGGGGCACTCATGATTGAGAGGAATTTGTCTTCATTAGAGCCAGCTAAAATGTATGTCGCAGAGCTGAGGAAACCTGTCACGACTCTGCTACATTGGGAATCAAATAAAAACCAAAATTGCTCTTTTCAATCTTTGTAAATTAGAAAGGAGTCTTGCCAAGAATGAACATATCTTCATTTCAGACCTAATTTAGAATTTATAGTATCCCGAAATATGGACTCACTATGAAATGAATATTCTGGCTAATTATTTCTTAAAGCAAACACTCGCTTATCATTCCTGAGATACTTCAGTGTATAAGCAGGAGAACTCTGACAGTTGATTAGAATTCAAATGCTCTGACTTGTCATTTCAGCCCAAGGTAGTAGCTGTTCTCAAGGGATCATTGAATGAAGTAGGAAAAATACAAATAATTGACCTCTTTAAACTTAGAAACCTTGAATATCTGTGTTGGTTTGGTGTTTTTTAATTTCTTTCCCATTAAAGAGTCATCTGTATCCTTTGCTGGATAGAAGGTCTGGGGAAGCATCTACAAACCCTGTTCCCTATAAATAGGCCCACAACTTAAAGGGTGTTATGCCCAAAAGTAGGACTAATGAAGGAAAGTACTGCCTGTGTAACTTCACAATCAATGTGCAATGAAGAAAGGGAGTGGATCCATTTTAAATATAAGAGCCGCCTGTGGCAAACCAGAATTCTCAAAAATCAGAATTCTCAAAAATTTTACAGTTTGTGGCTAGCCTCTCTCTTTATGCCTTTATTGTGGACTAAGAAAAAAATGCCATTTCTATTAGATGGATAAAGTTTCTTCAATATTGATATTTGTAGAAGAAATTGGTGTCAGGTTAAAAATGAATCATCTTCCTTGGACTTTGTGAAATGAGAATTTCTACCTCATCTTTCTACCTTTCTTCTTAGAAAGAAAGAAAAAGTCATGACCCAAGATCCTTCTTTGTTTCCCTAATTCTGCAGGGTATGTGTTAGCTTTCCTTTTCTGAAAATTGAATTTTAAATTCAAGAACCAATCAAATGGATTACTTGGTTCTCACTGTTCTTCTACAAAAATAAATTAATTCTTCCATGGTCATAACTCTTTAACGTTTTTATTTTGGCAGCACCTTTTTTTCTGAAATGATAAGTGTCATTATTTTCTTTTTATTCAATTCAACAAACATGGAATGGGCACCAGTGCTTAGGAAAGTGAAACAGAACAGATCCCTGCAAAGTATGTGAGCCTTCCTTTGTGTTATTAGTATTTTCTCTCAGTAAAAGTTGGACCTGTGTTTCCCTTCATCTGTTTTTCTTCAAGAACATTATATCGGTTAGAGTGGAATGAATACTATTGATAGTCTGTTTCTCTAAAAAACTATTCAAATGAAGGAATTCATAGAATTTTTTGTAATCAGGTTTTATTGTACATTTCCCTAGGGGGTGTGTGTGTGTGTGTGTGTGTGTGTGTGTGTGTGTGTGTCAGAGAGACAGAGACAGACAGAGACAGACAGACACAGAGAAATCTTGACATCTTCCAGGTACTACTTATTAAAAATATCCCATGAAGTGATTTCAATCACTGAAAAGTGTTGACTATATTCTCCTAACACCTTGGGCTTGCAAATCTGGCAGCTGTCACTGATATCTGAGATAAGATTGATTGACTTATTCATGTTGTACACACACATCTATACACACACTTCAACACTTGAATACATCCTTTCTAAACACTCACTTTATTAAAATGTGTCATATGCCCATTCTTATAAATGATAAATAATATAAGATTATTTTAGGGAATGGAAGTTAAAAGAAATAAGATGCCTAGTGCCATGTGTTATTCTCTGCTGGGTCAAACTGTGGCGTTGACAGAGACCTCGGCAATTCATTTGTTTGGTTTACAGGGGAGGAGACTGGGGCTGGTAGTTGCAGTGGTTTGTCCCATGTCCCGTTGGGTCTGCAATACAAGCCTTCATTCCAGTTTTCTTTCCTCTACATGTGTTGGTCATCAGCCAGGCCTTGCTGTGACTGCAATTTGATATTTTCTTCCACCTGGGCTCCAGACCCTGGTCATCAAGGCTCAGGATCCGAGAAAGACACCTCCTGTTGGCTCCTCCTCTTCACTCTGCCTCCCCCTGAATCTGAGCATCAGATGGTCAGGTAGTCCTCTTCCAGTGGGCTTTTGTCATGCCTTTTTGTCTTCTCAGGGCAAATAAGATATCCCAGACCTCAGATGGCCGGTCTTTGCTTCCTTCCCAAAGACAAAATAGCTCAGCGATGCCTGCCTTCTTCTGCCTTTGCTCATGGTTTAAACGTCATCCACCTGCCCACTGCGAGCCTTCTCATGACCTTTGTCAACCAGCGGAGGGACAGTTTCCTGCTGGGTCCAGTCTCTTCTACAGACTTTTGTCCCTGAAGAAGCGATTTTGCAAATAATTGCTGAAAGTCACTTTGTAACGGCCTCACAGAGTTTCATTT
>NW_006294681.1:1607899-1611197 GCF_000327345.1 Myotis davidii | reverse complement strand
TGACTTCTTAAATCTATTTTAAACCTAAAATAACAGTCATTGAATGTAGTTTTACAAAATAGTTTACTTGGGTCACCTGTGTAATATGAAACCAAGAGCCTAACTATTGCAATTATTCCTATTACATTCGGATAAAATACAAAGGAATGTTATATGTGAAAGTCAATTAGCTTTCAGATTCCTTCATCAGAACTTGTGTTGGGCAGCCTTCTGCTTGCCCTCCAGGCTTTTTATTAGTAAAAACTGTCACTTTGAACCCATTTATTCAACCAATGCCTATAAATATTTATCATTAGGTTCTTCTATGGCTTTTCATTTTTGCCATCACTCTAAATAAATAAAAAGTTTCCTGTGCAAGGCAAAATACAATGTATAGAGCACCAGGTTCAATAAGTTTAGAGAATGGAATTTTGGGCAATTCATGGCACGTGCTTAACTTGTTTTCATAAGGCAAACATAGCTCATTAATTATGTTTTATTTAACGTTCTTAAACCACTTGTTTCGTGTGGTGACTTTTTTAAAAAAAACTCAATTGATTGATCTTTGGATTTTTTAACATGGCAGAGAAAGGCCATTGATTCCAGAACTCAGATATCTAAAGTGCACCCGGAAACAGAAATCGCTTGGCCCTGTAAAGTACTCTTCATGCTCCTAGGCCTGCAAAGACTTTGCTCTCAGATCTCGGAACTTGAGTCACATTGGTCCCATTCATCTTTGTCAAGAGGGAGTTTGGGGGCAGGTTGAGAAGGTGAACGTCTGATCTTGTTTTATTCTTTCCTCATTTGTTTTAGGGCCAATGGCCATCAACCCTTCTTGACTTCATTCTGCCAGAGCTTGACATTTCCATAAGTAGAAATAGGGGGCTGCATGATAATTACAACTCCTGAAGAAATGGAATTTTCATTAAAGGTTTTCTGCAAATCTGTGATGCCCTATGAAAAATGCTGGCACAGACTAGTCTTAGCATCAGTGATAACTATAATAAGATGATGTCTCATTCCCTTTAAAAGACATAGATATCCCAATTTTATCCAGTGTAACTCAAAGGGAATTTGGTGTTAACACTTCAAAATACTTTTAAGTCCTTAGGGGGAAATCTGAAGTGAAAAGTAATTTCCAAATTAGTTCCTAAAGCAAAATGCCTGCCTCAGAATAACAGAGTGATTTCTCCTCCTGTGGTGGAAATGCACAGGTAAGAACTCCCACTGAGACCTTCTGATCTGAAAACTCTAAGGAATCTCTGCCTCTGTGAGTAAAAAGACCCCCCTAAATTGTCTTCTCAGTTGTGCTTCCCTTTCAGATTTTTCTGAGGCTCCTTGTATGTGACAAGAACTCTGCTACCTGGCAACCCCATCTATTCACAGCAGAACTAGGAACCAAGACACAAAACAGGTCTCTAGCTAGCCCACTTGCAGGGGGTCCGTAAGTTGCTTCCCTTCGGTTCAGCCTCTGGATAGTGCACCTGTTCCCTCTGTGAAAGCAAAGTCTCCCTAGCTCATGGACTACAACATCCTTCGGGACAGACGTGTGCCATGTTTTTGCCGTGACTGTGTATGAAAGGGCACATTGACCAAATGAGCCCCCTAGTGCTCAAGACCTGAATAACACATGCCAGAACCATAGTCATGCCTAGCAATCCAACCAAAGCAAGTCTGAAGGACCTCTGAGTATGCATTACAAATAGCAAATCTAAGCTCCTAACCGTCAAAAGCAACCATGGCCACTATGTGCTTCAGTGATATCAACAGACATGCTCTAGTTACATCTGTGGTGATCTGCGAGTGGTGCCATAGGCCTGCTTTGACTGGTCAGTATTTAAATAAAACCCAGAGCACACAGGTAAGGGGACTCACTAAGGGAGCAAAAGCTGTCCCCATACAACTATAGTGGAATCACAAAGGTTATACAACACAGTCGTTTGTTTGGTATTGTTTTTAACAAACCAGATATTATTATTTATTATTATTGAAAGCACGCTCGCATTGTTTAAATGGAGAGAATGACTCTTAAGTCTCTTTGTTGCTGTGACCAACAGAATGGAAGTTAGCTTGTGTTCATGTTTGTAATGCCAACTCTGCCATCTGATGGAAAATACTGGAAGTAACTAAAGCATTTCATTCTACTTCTATGGCAAGGATCTGCTGGTAAGGACAGAAAGACAAGGACATTGCACCTCCTGTCGATTTCTACATGTTTTTAACCTCTAACGTTTTTACCAGCAGAAGTTATTAAAAATAGACTTGCAATCCCGAACAGTTCTTAGAAACTTGCCAATCAAGATACATCTCAATGTTGACATTGCAACTTAATGTAAAAATCTTGAATGGTATTTTGTACCACTCTGAATTTCTACTGCCCCCTAACACTGTGTAGTGACTTCACTGTATATTAACTTCTTTTCTACAGATTTTAGAGCTACCAGGTGAATTAATTCAAAAAGTCTAATAGGAACCATCTTATATGATGCCAGTAGCCTGTGAAAAATGAAAATCTGTTTTCTTATACAAACTGGTAACGAGACTTGTTTTCACCATTCCTTTTTACATTTTTTGTGCATATAATACCTGTATATTGTACTCATATTCTAAAGTGACCAGAAAGTGTTATTTAATAGAGACTACATACATTTTTTATGTCGCTATGGACCCTTTGATTCTGGGTGCATTTACAATAAGTTAGCGGTATATCATCCTTTTCAATTATGAATAAAAACGCACATTGAAGTAAAAGATGACTACTGTTTTTAATGTTCTCTACAGTACAGTATACATTCATTATATTAAACTTGGAGAGGTCATGCATCTTTTTCTTTTTTTAAAAAACATTCTTTTTTTTTTAAATATATTTTATTGATTTTTTACAGAGAGGAAGGGAGAGGGATAGAGAGTTAGAAACATCGATGAGAGAGAAACATCGATCAGCTGCCTCCTACACGCCCCCCACTGGGGATGTGCCCGCAACCAAGGTACATGCCCTTGACCGGAATTGAACCTGGGACCTTTCAGTCCGCAGGCCGACGCTCTATCCACTGAGCCAAACCGGTTCTGGCAAGGTCATGCATCTTGAAGCTCCCTTCATTCTTCAGATTTCAAGCAGTTGCCCCTCTATTTCATGCACAAATGAAAGTGAAGTCATAGGCTACATGTCAAGAGGCAGCCCAGTGTCTTCCCACACGGTTCGGAGCATCCCTGTGGAGCGCTCAGATGCTCCTCGGTGCCCCCAGCTGTGGCCTGTGCAGGTAGGCACTGTGCAGACAGCTGCTCTGGGCTGCTCTGCCAACCAATCTTTCTCATCACT
>NW_006294681.1:1602670-1607776 GCF_000327345.1 Myotis davidii | reverse complement strand
AACTAACAAATTTTACTAACGTTTGATGATAAATAAGGGGATTGCATCTTGGAAAGCTTGAAAGTGCCTCTCAGATACCAGTGGGCTTGAGGTCATTCTGAATTCACCTTCACAGGCAGTCTTAGGCAGCCTCTCCCTTCTTAATCTCCTGTCTTGCCCTACAACCTTACAAAGGCTACATCACTAGGCCAGTGATTTTCACTGGTGTACCGCAAGAGTTTTTGAAACATGCAATACCTGACTATTCAGTCAGGGCCTCAGACCTCTCTTTTCCCTTAGGTTATCAATAACAAATGACAACAGCTAACACAATGGCCGTCCAGTGTGAGTGAATCAAAATCATACCTAACTTTTTTGTCAGATGGGCAAAACATACATGGCCCTGATTGGCAGTGGGTGAGTCAATCACCTCCAATGCTAATGTCTTTGGGTAACAAATACCAGCAACTTCTAGGAACTGCATGCATCTCTGAACACCAATATCGTCAGCAAAGAACAAGGGTCATGTACTATCCCCCTTACTTAAGCATTTAATTTCTCCCTCCCCGCCTTTGGCATCTGATCCTTTGAGAATACACCTGTGCCGACGCAGAGCTGACTATGTGCTGGTTCAGCTCACTGCGACACATAATAATCCTCGACATTAGTCAATATGTTGAAAATGGAAATTCAATCATAAAAGACATTTCTGCTTCCACGTTATATAGAAATGACTTCATTAAGTTGGCTTTCAAAAAGTATTTCCCCCCCAAAGCTGATGTCTCCTTAAACGGTTGTCTTAAAGTGCTCTAATGAAGACCTACATGGACTGAACCATCAGCACTAATGATGCCTGGCTCTGTCTTTGTCATTTGTGTGATGAGAAATAAAGAGACTGGAGATCTTCAGTTAATGCAATCCTTTTAGAGCTCTTTAATTGAGCAATTTCTTAAAGGACGACGTGTCCTGGGGAATAAACGCAGCTGAAGCAATTTCCTAGAGTTGCAGGCATTGTTACAGAGCAAACCTTTTCAGAGGAAAGAGGACGGGGTGGTTGGAGAGGAGGTGCTACTTAAGGTAACACCATATTTCACACTTCAACCACTATTCCACTCCCCTCTCTTTTTTCTCTGACTTTCCTTCCTCAAATTACTAATCTTTCTGCATTTCAGATACTTGGGGGTCCAGTTCCACCGCTCTTTAACTCTGTCTCTTTGTGTCAGTGACGTTTCTCAGAGCCTGATCTTCCTTATGCATAAAAGAAGATGGGCATCTATCCCATTTGATTGGCAAGTGAGAAAACACATGTAAAGCAGATAACACAGGCCCTGACGCAAACGTTAAGTCCCCTACAAAAGTTAATCTGCCCTCGTTCATCCTCCTGCCCCTTTTTTTGTCTACACCTGCCCATCATGGGAAGCAGATATTTCAGGCCAACAAGTTCTTGCAGCCATGGCTCACTTTAGCTGTCACCTTGAGGTCCAAGGGCTGGAGTCCACTGGCATAGAGTTTAATGTGCACTCAGAGTACATTTTTAAATCTTTATTGTTGAGAGTATTATAGATATTCCTCCTTTATCCCCCTATTGCCCCTCCTCCACCTGGTTTCCACCACCGCAAGCCTTCACCACCCTACTGCCTGTGTCCATAGGTAAGATCTTTTTTTATAAACACAGTAACTGACATAATTAAGATATGGAATCAGAATATAGCTTTCCTGTTAAGGTCCTTAGCCCAGCCTTAAAATGACACCTGTCTTTACGCCTCCATTACATACTGGCCAAAAACACACCTTTACTAGATTGTTTTTTACCTGAAGCCCACAGGTTGAGAACCACTAGCCTAGAAGCTCTCATGAAGATCCTTGAGTAACCCTATAGCCATGGACTTGAACTCTGTATCCAGTAGTTTGCTTGGTTCCATTTCTTTCATTTGTGACCTGTTTCTTTGTCTCCACATTTTGGCTGATTCCCTGTGTTTGTTTCTATGTATTGGGTAGAGCTGCATCGTCTCCTGGAATTGGTAAAGTGGTCTTGTTTGGTAGGTGTGCTATAGGGACCAGTGGCTCAGCCTCCCCAGTCACCTGAGCTGGGCACTCTAGATGCGCCCCTGTGTGGGCTGTGTGCACAGTCTTGTAGTTGAGCCTTGATTGCTGTTGGCCTCTCTGGGAGGAATTGTCCCCCAGGCTAATTGGCCATGAGGACCAGCTGTGACTATAGTGGGAGAACTGCTGTGCAGAAAACACCCCTATGGCGCAGGACTTGCTTCAGTGGGGCTTTGGTGCTCACTGAGTCTGCCTCTTGAGTGTGTTGCTTATGGATGTGTAGCATTGTAATCTGCTATGGTCTGACAGTGTCCATGGGGTGCACTGGCTCTAGAGTCTCCAGGGAGGTGCAAAGTCAGCCACTGCCTGGGGCCACCTGGCAGGAGCTATTTGTATTGTGCTAGGACAGTGGTTCTCAACCTTGGTTGCACATTAGAATCACCTGGGAATCTTTTTAAAATCCTGATTTCATTCCGGAGGATGAGGCCCAGAAATCAGGATTTTAAAAAGATTCCCAGGTGATTCTAATGTGCAGCCAAGGTTGAGAAGCACTGTGCTAGAAGGTGCCCAGATTAGGCCCAGCTGAGAAGCAAGGTAAGCTCTTGCTAGTGCAGGGTCTTGGGCCTTTTATTGATAGGTTTGCAGCACACTGATGCCAGCTGCACCTTGTTTGAGAGATTTTAGCAAAGTCTGAAACCTGAGTCAGGATAGACCATTCATATGGAAAAGCTGCTGCAAACAGCTTGGGTGGGGCTATAAATTGGATGGGGTAGGGTCTGGGGGAATCACAGGGTGGAGCAAACAGTGTGGGCCAAGTTGATGAAAACTTATATGGCTGCCAGTCAGCACTGCGACAGGCACAGCACAGGAACAATGACCCCTGCCAACACCCCAATCTGGGAGAAAGCTTCCCCTGAGTTCCTGTCCTCATGCCGGACAATCCAGTTCCTTCCTGTATGTGTTTGAGTCCCCCAGAGCCACTGCCCAGCGCTGGAGCTCAGAGGGAACGAGACCACGTAAGTTTCTGCTCAGAACCGTTAAGAGGGACTCCTGGGATTCCAGCAGCCTCTGTGTCACTTAGACATAATCCCCGCTGGCTTTTACAGTCTGTAGTTACAGGGATTTCTCTTCCCAGATCTGAGACCCTGGGCTGGGAGTCTTGTGTGGGCTGGGTCCCTTGCTTCTCATGGGAGGCCTCTACAGACACTATCTCCCTCCCAATTAAAAAAAAAATGGCGCATGTAGGTGTCAGACCAGCCATTCTGTGCCTCTGCCCCTTACCAGTCTCAACGTTCTTTCTTCTTTACTTCTCTAGTTGTAGGACTTCCATTCAGCCAGGCTCCAGGCGGTTTTGAATGATGGTTGTTCTGTATTTTAAGATGTAATTTTGATGTGGTTGTGTAAGGCGGCGAGTACAGGCATTTACCTACACCACCAATTTGGTTTTTCCTCCAGAAGTACATGTTAACATGCAGAGTAAAGTTCTATTTTATTTTTATTTCAAGAGGTTTCACAAAGAATTATCTAATCCTAGTCAAGGACAAGATTTGTATTTAAAGTTAGGGAAGCTATATAGTGACATTGAATCCTATACCTACTGACCCAGAAGCATTTAAGTAGCTGAAAATTACTGCCACCTGCCCACAGAGACCACTGGGAGAGAACTGACATCTAGTCAACGAGGGCGTAAACGTAGGCCCTCCTGGGTTGCTCTCCTCAAGGAGAACTCGGGGGCCCAGCCCAGGCCGTGTTCTGGTTGACCTAAGGCCTTGGAAACAAAAAGTGATTTCATGGGTAGGTTATTAGGGGCCAAGCCTGGCAATAGTGCTCATGGGATCCTCATTTTTCTCCATCCCTGTGTGAAGAGTCCTCTTCAGGTACCAACTTGGGAGACTAGGTTTTCTTTTCACTAAGGAGGATGGCATTCTCTTTCATGGGCAATCAAACTCTGTTTTCATACAGTTTCTTCAGCTTGGCTGAAGCTCAGGAAAGTAAGCAGCAAGAGCAGGTGAGTCACACAATGAAGCCTACATCATTGGGGTGTTAACTAAGGCCATTACATTGGGGTGTTAACTAAGGCCATTAAATCTGTCCTTTGGGATCTAAATATTGAAGTAGGGGTTTTTTGTGTGTTTTTTAAAATATATTTTATTTTTTACAGAGAAGACGGGAGAGGGTTAGAGAGTTAGAAACATCGATGAGAGAGAAACATTGATCAGCTGCCTCCTGCACACCCCCTACTGGGGATGTGCCTGCAACCAAGGTACATGCCCTTGACTGGAATAGAACCCGGGACCTTTCAGTCTGCAGGCCAACGCTCTATCCACAGAGCCAAACAAGTCAGGGCTGAAGTAGGGTTTTGATGATACTGTCAAATTGTTCCTAAGGTAGACTAATCCTGAATAACAATGCAGCAAACAGCACGATTGAAAACTCGTTGTTAACTAAGGCCATTAAATCTGTCCTTTGGGTTCTAAATATTGAAGTAGGGTTTTGATGATACTGTCGAATTGTTCCTAAGGTAGACTAATCCCGAATAACAATGCAGTAAACAGCACGATTGAAAATTCAGAAAAACTACTCAAGCTTTCCAATTGGTGTTTACATTAGTATATTCCCATCCTTAACGACAAAGAGAAATAGCCTCACAGATGCTCAGTGCATCAGGGCACAGAGTCTGGAGGAAAAGCAGGTAGCATATGTTGGTCTGACAGCATTTGAATATTAGACAAATAAACCACAATTAGGTGGGCGTGGCATGCCTAATTGTGGGAAGTGGATATTTCAGGGGTTTGTCCTCTACACTCTTCAGTTCATTCAATGGCGGCACATGCTGCGGGGTAAGAGCAGGACGCTGAACAGCGAAGGAGAATTCATGTGGTCGCACACACCTGTGGTCCCAAAGGTGCAGGTGGCTCAGCCTGTACCTGAGAGAGGAAGGAAGACCTGGTGGACACTTCCCAGGTTGTTGTGCAGAGTGTGGGAGCAGGATTGTTGCCCAACTGAAAACCAGGAAGAGCTACAGTAATCTCCATTAGAACTATCATGAGCTGCATGGAAGAAAGAATGGGGCGATGGAGAAAA
>NW_006294681.1:1601137-1602601 GCF_000327345.1 Myotis davidii | reverse complement strand
ACAAAGGGGAGATATATATATGTATATATATACACATACATATATATACATATATGGCTCCTTACCTTTTAAAAAAAAAAAGATTGAGAGTTTGAAGAGGCAGAAGGAAAAGAGATTGGAGTGACTGGGAACTTTATGAATGAACGATGTCCACAGTGTGGTAGGAAGTCTTAGTGCGTTTATGACAGTGCAATTGCTCCCTCCCCCATAGCCTCACACAAAAATAAAATGAAAACTTCAACTCAATACCTGTTTTATTCCTCAGTGCTCCTCGGAGCTAGATTTGTTTTGTTTTTCCGTGTATGATGCTGGGCTGAAAGCGGTTTTGAATTGGAAGCAAGAAAGCCTCATGTTATTTGGATTGAATTATTACGATTGAAAGTGAGCCCAGTATAGCTTTTTTCAGTACATTTGGTGTTTGAAGTCATTGACATCAGTGCTTATTAATTGTGGTCAGAGGCTTTAAAGGCTTTTGGGTTGCCAGGTTCTTGTTACTTATTTTATGAAAGTGGCCTCATGGGCAACATCTCCTAGAGGCGAGTCAAATCCTGCTCCCGGGATTAAGTTATAAAGTGAGTGCATAAAGCAAAAGTTACATGTAGTCAAAATTTCCATTAAAAATACCGTAATTCATCCCTCAAATACTCATTCGGCCATTGACAGAGATTAAACCAATACATTTCTTGCTGCTGATGTGTGTCAGCAGGAGTTCCTCAGCAGTGAGCACAGCTCCCCAGCAGTTATTTAAGCAGCACTGAACACACATACAGGCCAATGTCAAGTCTCACCTCCATGTGCATTATGGCCCAGTGAGGAGGCAGAGAATAATTCCACGAGCAAGTACATAAAATTACATCAGATCGTTTTAAGTGCAGTGGAGACAAAGAGGGGAGGAGGAGAGGCAGAGAACGGATGTCATGAAGATCACAGACGTGTGCAAACAAGGCACCTGCCAGCGGTGGGGCATCTGAATCCTGAACTGCAGCAAAAGATGTCAGAGTGGTGTGAGTTTCTGAAGAATCGCTGTGTAGTGAAACAGACTGGCTCGAATTAGGTTTGTGAGAAATTATAATACACTGGAGGCCTGATGCACGAAATTTGTGCAAGAGTAGGCCTTCCTTCCCGCAGGTGCCGGCACCGGCTTCCCTCTGGCACCCGGGACCCGGACTTCCCTATGGCCACCGGCAGGCACCCGGGACCCAGGCTTCCCTCGCAGCCCTGGCTTTGTCTGGAAAGACATTCAGGCAAGTTAGCATATTACACTTTTATTATTATAGGTGATAGAGAACTGGAAGTCTAAAAGCTAAGTCGATGCAGAAAAACTCATGATTAAAGACTTTTCCTTAAAATCGAAGGGGAAACCATGAGAAGATTTAGAGCAGATTCTGTGGAGGAACTTTAGTCCAGCGGTCGCCAGCTGGTGATCCACAGAACACCCGAAAGGTTGGCGACCGGCTTTAGACT
>NW_006294681.1:1594650-1601094 GCF_000327345.1 Myotis davidii | reverse complement strand
GGAAAAGCTCCAATCAGGTCCACATTTGTTTAGAGCGCCTTTGCTCCCGTGTCTTGCTTACAGATGTTCTTGCGTTAGTGCCTCCCCTGCCAGTCCGTCTCCCCAGAAGCATCTCTTGAGATGAGGCTCTGGCTTATTACCCATGCAGGAAAATCCTCCTCTAGCCTAGAGGTTGCCCATTTATGTAGCAGGAAAAAGGGGGTTGTTATTTTGTGGGCAGCCCACAAATGTATGTACAGAAAAGTACCTGGCCCTTAAAAGATAATTAAAATTGTCTGCATCCTTTCTTTTTATCAAGTCTTTTAGGGTCTCCTCATAGATCAGAATAGAAAACATCTAGTATTAGGTGTAAATCTATGTTTATACATCCATTAGTATTTTTTAATTGAGATATAATTGACATATTAACTCAGGTGCACAACATAATTCAACAAACCATTAGTGTTAATAAATATAATGAGTGTACTATTAGATGTTCTTTAGGTTTCTGGTGGCCTCTAAATTCTATTCTAAATGATTAGTAAACACTAAACATTGGGTTTAGTTGGTTCTCTCCTGACATCTAGTGTTCCTGATCCATTACTGCAATAACTTCATTTTAAAACACTATTGGAATAAAAATGTTATATGGAATAAAAACTTAATTCCTCTTAGAAAAGTAAGTGGAATAAAATTACAAGCTAATAACAAAAAAAGCTTCTGTTCCTAAGGAGCAAAGGACCCTTTTTCCACAATTCTTTCCATATAAGTGGTATCTGTTCTTGCTCTTCTGATAGGAAACATAGCATGCACGTTGGACTGTTCCATTATTGTGGAGGAGGGAAAGGAAATGAGGGGAGGCCACTTATTGATGGCCTACTATGGGCCGGGTTCTGCACCTGAATACTTCAGTGGGACTTATCCCTGTGCTTTTAGAAGCTGTAGGACCACCCTAACCCCATTCTAACCCCATCCCAACCATGGAAACAGCCTGACAAGGTATTGAGACTGTCCTACTCTGCAGTGGGGCAATGGAGCCAGCATCCCTTCATAAAACATCTTCTGCCAGACAAGTTATGTACACATATGGGCACTCAGAACTATCTTCTAAATAGAAATGAGTGGCAGGCTCTGCCCTTAAGTCCCATCCAGGCAAGGGATGTCTAACCCTCTGTCCCTCGTTTAGCTCGGCTTAAGACTGCTCTGAGGCAGGCTGACCTTGTTACATCAACGGGGGCGAGAGGACATGGACTCAAAGTGCTTGCTGATGAGTCTGGGAGGGGGATGGCCAGCCCTAGGGGACTGCCTGCACATGATGTAGAGCTTGTGGAAGGAGTGGAGTGAATACTTGGGGCACTAGTGGCTGGACCTGGAGGTATGGAGGCTAAAAGATGGGTGTTGCCACGTCACTGCCTTTGCGCGCTGTTAACGGGGTGACACTGCAGTTGGGAGTTAAGAGCCAGCACATGGGCTCACACATGTGGCTCAAGCCCAGGGGTCAGTGGTGGATCTCCAGCAGACCAGATTCCCGAACTTCTCACTTGCCCTCAGGCCTCTGCACAGCCTTCCTGCAGGTGGTGGTGTGTGGAAAACAGGGATGTTGCAACTTTGAAAGAGACTCCATTCTCGGAATAAAGTAATCCCAGTGTAAAGACTTCAAAAATATACATGGTTGGAAAAATAGAAAACTTAACATGAGTAAAAACAAATGATGGTTCCCATTTTCTTGCATTTGTGGCCATCACCAATAGCACAGTGAGAACTTTAGGGGCAATTAGAAGCCAGCATTCTGGGGCAGAAGGAAGGGTGATACAGCATGGTGAGTGATGATACAGTCAGGAATATATGTTATTAGGGAACTTCAGAGACAAGCAGATCTATAATATTTCAAAACAAACAGGTTGGAAAGGGCCCGGGCAGTATGAGTAATAACAGTGTTGCTACCTTTTTCTACTGTGGAGACATGAAATTCACCAGAAATGGCACATTAGACAGTAAGACTTAACAGAATCTTCATGCTTATGGACAGAAACTAGATGCACCACACTTTCATCAACATCCTTTTTAGCTGAATGTGTTAATCCCTTTCAATTTCTATGTCCTGCTGGCCTTAAAGCCCAAAGCTTAGGGTTTATCTCAGTATCTTCAGAGTATTATTAACTTTTATACAGAAAATCATTCATAACCTCCTCCAGCCTCCTGCCCTGTCACTCTTCCCCACTTTTCCACTTCTCTAGCAGCAGCTGTGGAGGACCAAGGAGAACAGGTGCATAAACACTGTCAGAAACAGCTCCAAAAATCCCCTCTCTTCCAGCTGCTTGGCTGTCCTCAAGGAATTCCTCAATTTCAGAGTTTGTGAGAATAGATGGGACAGTGAAGGGTGGAAGAGGGAAGCAAAGGATGACAAATATATTAAAATGCACCCAAATAAATGTATGACAGCTTTCAGGTTATTTTCCATGGGGAGAAAAGTTCATTCACAAATAGTCACAAGTACTTATGGAGGGCCTGGATACTCCTGAGACTCAAAGGAGAGAGAGGTCGCAGGGAACTGGAGGTAGGATTTAAAGAGTCTTCAGCAAGGATGGGTAGACCGGGTATGGGGTGGTGTTTATTTCCAGAATCAATCAGAAAAAAAATAAAATACCTGTATTTTCAATAAATGAATTTTTTTCTAATCTTGAGATAAAAGGAAGCTTTTACATGAAATACACTATGATTGTTTATCTGCCTCACGAATTATCAAATGTGATATAGTCAAATATACTGAATACAGATGCAGAGCCAGTAACAACATAAAGACGAAACCTCAGTGGCTTTCCATTACTGCCATGAGTATCAAGTTATTGAAACAATTTCATCATGGAATTATTCAAAATTTCTGTTAACATATGGAAAGCTTTCAATTAAATATATAACTTTGCTGAAATCGAGAAATATTTCCAGTATAGACGGGATGGTACTGATAAATCAGTGCTTCTTCCTCTTCAATATCAGATTGAAAATGATGACCGTTTTTCCGAGCTGCAAGAAAAAGAAAATGTGAATTCTTAAAAGGATAGGATATAATTTTCAAAAGGTTACTTTATAATGGCTCATCCTATCATCCGTATTAAGTGGGGAAAATAGTACCCAAAAGGAAACATACCTTATAGAACTTCCCCCAAATAAAGATGTAGAGAAGTTACCTGCTGACACAGCTGCACATCTGCCCCACCCAGACCAAATGGGGTGCTCACGCCCCATGCATCACTAAGTGCCTACTGTGTACAGGATTTGATACAGAGACTGGGGACAGAAATATAACCAGGGCAAGGTTCTAACACTCAAGAAGTCGAGTCTGGTAACCACACAGAATTGTAGATAGTAATGTTTTTATAGTCTATCTTCATCGAGATGCTTCGAGAGTGAAGAGGAAGAAGAAACTGGCAAAGATGAGTCAGGTGGGGCAGTGAGGCCGTTTCCACAGGTCAGGCAGAACTGTGAGAGGCATGGAGAAGGGAGCATGGGTCAAGTTTGGATATAAGAAGGTAAAGGCTCAGACATTTTCCTAAGATCAAGATAAAGTAACTATAGGCTGTTGTGGCATGTTTTAAAACAAGGATAGCCTATATAATAAAAGTCGAATATGCAAATCAATCGAACGGCGAAATGACCAGCCGCTATGACACGCACTGACCACCAGGGGCAGATGCTCAATGCAGGAGCTGCCCCCAGCTCGCAGGCCCCAGGCCAGCCAAGGTGGGTGCCAGCGGGGGGGCCCCCTGATCACCCTGCCGGTTGCCCCACAGAGCGGCCTTGATCATCAGCCAGGCCCAGGGACCCTACCCATGCACGAATTTTATGCACTGGGCCTCTAGTTAGAAAATAAAGAGCGAATAATAGCCCTGCCATGGGACAACACTGCAGCCAACTGCTCCATCCTGTTCTCATTTACTCCAACACACAAGACATGAAAATGCTTCTTGGAACTAATACTACACATGGGGAGAACTGTTTTTTTCTTTTAAATTGGGATTTTTGTCATGAAATTGCCCATTCCTCTGAGCATAATTCTAAACCAGAGTGAACTCAGTGTGGGCAGGAGGGTTGCTAAAAACGTAGGCCAAGCTTGGAGAGACACCAACAAGGCCCGCTGAAGGGTTCAATGGCCACGCCTCCAGAGTGATGCCTGCCCCTTGCAAGTGGTGCTTGTAGCTCTTTCTTATCTCAGAATCACTCAATTAAAACATTAATTCTCAATTCTACCCACAAACATAGCATGAAGAAAAAAAAAAAAAAAAGCAAAGCTGAACTTTCCCCTATGGGCCCATGCCTACTGATAGGCAGCCTTAAAGTCACAGAAGGATGAGTATATACTCAGTTTATATAATTGCCTTGAAAATATAACATCTAATTCTCAGAGAATGTTATAACTAAAGCATTATTCCTAAAAAGAAGACTAGTAGGGGAAAATACTAAAGAAAAAGTATTCCATAAAGAAAGGAAAAAAGAATTCAACAGTCTTTACACCGTTGTTCAAGTATTCAGCACAGTTTAGAACACACAATACTATTAATTGAAATCACTGTCCTGGTTTTAGTTGAATCCCTAATACCTCAATTTCAGGGCTTTCACAATGACTGTTTTAAAGGTTGTTTTTTGTTGTTGTTGTTTTAAAAAAAGCATTTACATAGAGCAAGAGTATATAAGAGTTCAGATGAGGGCATTTCCTTCAAAACTACACTAATGGAGTGATAAGATAATGTACCCACATATTACCTTCAGAAACAAAGAACTCCGCTAAATAAAATGCAGCCTTCACAGCGTTGGGTGCGTGGGAAATGCCGTCAAATAACCCCCACTCGTAAGGAGATTTCTCTGGATGCCACTGGACGCCATACACTGGATACTTGTACCCTGCATGAAAAACACAAACGAGTAAGTAGTAAGCGGTGAGAATATCTACCATGTTACTTACCACTAAATTACATTTTACATCCTACGTAAACATACTTTAACTCACTAACTCAGACAAAGTGAAACTGTGCATGTTCTCAGACACAAAATGAAGAATTTCAGTTCACAGTCACAATACAGTAATTCACTGATTTCCAACTTCTTACAATCTGTAATATGATTCGCTTTACTAGCTCATCAGAGTAAAGGAAAATAGTTGAGCCTCTGAGACAACTTTAAACAAACATTTTGGAGCTGAGATTTCTCGAACTTCCCCGTTAGTACAATGCAGGCCACACTCGAGCCTGCCGTTTGAATACTCAAGGCTTGTTTACCATCCCCGCCTTCAGGCCAGGACTCGACGGGCAGGTCTCCTTGCAGCTCTGCAGGGAGGATTCATGGAGGGTGTAGCCTTCAGGTCCTGCTATATGGGGCCCTCTCCATTTGTGGGGTCCTGAGCTTTGCCTCAAGTTCTCCGTATTAATAGTAATGCTGATTTAAGTACCCCACTTCAGCGGGTTTCTGTGGTGTAGTGGTCATCTGGCTCGCCTCACACACAAGAGGTCCTTGGTTCAAAACTAAGCAGACATTTGGTGCTCTCTGCCTTCCAGATTCCAGGAGCTATCACTCCATCAACTCCTTTCAGAGGGCCCTCCCCAAATACTCTACTCAGCCCTTGGGAGTTTTTGGCCCGAGTATCCTTATTTTCTCACTATTTAATCAATGTATTTAGGGAGATGTTTTGCTGTATGTCAGTTACACCTTTTGTTGTTGCTGGAGGAGAACCTGTCAAAAGTACTTAATCCACAATACTGTTGGGTGAAAAAGGATTGGGAAAAAAATACAATAAAATGTTCAGACACAGACAGCAGTATGGTGATGATCACGGGGAAGGGGGAAAAATGATGATGGAAGGATACTTGACTTTGAGTGGTGAGCACACAATACAAGATAAAGATGACGTATTATAGAATTGTATATCTCAAACCTTTATAATTTTTTAACCAATGTTATCCCAATAAGTTCGGTAATTTTTTTTTCTTAAAAGAGAGGTCACTGTCTCTATTTATTTCTTCATTCCTCTTTTCTTCCCTTCTTCACCCCACCCCCATCTAGATGATCCAGGTTAACCACAACTGTTTTGGAACATGAACAAAACACAGTTCCTGTCTCCAAAACTGCCCTAATTTCGATCTTCAGACCCCAAAGTTATTGTGATTTTATTCATTAAAAAAAAACCTATAAAATCAAAACTAATAAACATAATATGTGAAAAGTGTACATGTAGTGACATATACCTTCCATTGTTGAAATAAACTCAATCTTGCCATCATTATTTGTAGTTAGTACATTGAAAAACGCCTTTAATTTTTCATTCTTCGTAAAATTCTGGAGTATAAAAATAAAATAATTACTCCTATAATTACTCTAAATGCATTGATGTCATTACATAATTAATAAGATACCATCTTGGAGAGGCTCCACATGTGGAAATTTGCAGTCAGAGGCTCTAATTCAGGACAACAA
>NW_006294681.1:1588648-1594543 GCF_000327345.1 Myotis davidii | reverse complement strand
ATTCTGCTCTGCAATATACCTGAAACAAGGTAAGTACAAGGGAAAGAATTTAAACACAGAAAAATAAAATCCACTAAAACCACTATTCTCCAGTCAAAGCAATGAGTTATCAAAATTTAAAATTTCTTAAGCCACCCTCATAATTTGAGTACAAACATGGTCATTCACAACTCTGGCCTGTGTAAATAATTTAAAAGTTAATAAATGTCATGGGCACTTTTTACTTGATATTTGCTACTTACTAATCCTACCCAGCTAATGCTTCTTAAAGGGTCAAAAGGAGAATTCTCACTTTTAGTGAAGTTCAGCGGCATTGTGATTCCTTCGGTATTTGTGTGTGTTAATAATGACTCTCCACTGACCAGGTACGAAAGCTCTTCAAACCCAAGGCATGTACCCCACACCGGAAAGTAGTCTCCATCATCAAAACTCTTTGAAAGAGAAAACGAAGCTTACTCAACCTTTTCAAAACAAAAATTGTACATTTGGTTTGTTATTACAAGACCGGCACCTGAGAGATACATGCGTTTCTGAAGCATTTTCCAGGTTCCAAACGTAAGTTGCCATTTAACCTCCAAGCTCCCACACAATAACTCCGTTTTAATCAAACAAACTAGCCAACCTCAGTTGTTTTGGGAAAGAAACGGACATCTGCCAGTCAACTACCAAATAATACAAGTAACAGGGACTATAAATATTAAAGACGATGCTAGATAAAATGCCTATTTTTACATCTTGTATAAATCTTGTCGCTTTGGATAATTGTCTGGTTTTGAACACACTCCTTCCTCCATTATCTCAGAATTTATAGATACATCAACTAGGTGGGGACAAAGAGCAGCTTTCAAGAGCAGATGAAAATTAGTAATATGTGAATAACGCCCAGTACATAAAAAAACAGCCTACTAAGCCACCATGAGGACCCAGTTCACATTAGCGAGCACAAACAGAGAGGGCCGGTCAGCAAGCCTCTGAAGGGCCCCCGGAGCCCAGAATTAAATGAAATAGAAAATGAGCGATAGCCACCACTGGCTACTCATGAGCAGACACCTCATGAGGTGAGGGGATGATGAGGCTGGAGTAACTATGAAGGAAGTATTATCGTATGCCTGAAAAGGAATTATCCCCATGGAAAATTACAAAAATCCACCTGGGCCCCAGTTGGTGTGGGTCCGCCCATGGACCAAAAAGTCGCAGGCTCGATTCCCAGTCAGGGCACATGCCTGGATTGCAGGCTCGATCCCCAATAGGGGACATGCAGGAGGCAGCTGATGGATGATTCTCTCTCATTATGTTTCTATCTCTCCTTCTCCCTTCCTCACTCTTCAAGAAAGATAAATAAAAACATGTATTTTTAAAACCCCATCTGGAATAATAAGAAACAACTGATATTTACCTGTGTGGCAAGGCTGTAAAATATTTTGGCTGTGCGGGCATAACCTGACTTCTTGAGGTCAGCGCTTCCTCCAGGGAAGAGGACCCTGAAACAACATCCGAAAGAAAGCATTTCCATCCTGCCCGACAGAAACCAAACCATCTTTTTATTTCAAAACAACTCCTTCCTTATTACATAAGCAACAAGATCATTACAGAAAATGAGAAAACCAAGGCAAAAGAAAGTATGAAATACTTACAATCCTACCCATTTGTAAATTATTGAAGTTAAGAATACTTCTGTGCCTATTCTCCCAAAACTCCTTTGATAAACAAGTTTATTGTTGGCAAGGTGAATACATGGGGAGAAGGAGAGCACACAGAGCTAGAAATCAAGTAGAGATAACATCCCAAGTACAGGTAGGTTTACAGGAAGGTGATCCGTGATGCCAGCATCAACTACAGGTCCATTAATCATGACACAGGTTTGGCTCACAAAGAAGTTTTTCTTAACCATAAAGTACAAACTGATTATAAAAATATATGTACGCTAAAACTAAATATCCATGAGAATTTAATGCTATATTATCACCCTGAAATCTCTTCAGTAATAAGCATGGGATTAGAAGAGTTTTGAAAAAGAACACAATCCCATTTCTAGAAGTCTAGGTGGGGGAACGTGGGGGAAGGAGCAAACATTTCATTTTATTTTATTCTACCCATAAAGGTAAGAAATAGAAAAATATTTACTATGTTTTTACATCAACTTTTTAAACTAATTCTAAACTTTAAACATTATAATGTCTTGAAATAAGCAGGGATAGTCCAAAGAGATTATAAAAGTTAGATTAAATGTATTAACATTTTGCCCTAACTGGTTTGGCTCAAAGGATAGAGTGTCAGCCTGCGGACTCAAGTGTCCCAGGTTCGATTCCGGTCAAGGGCATGTACCTTGGTTGCAGGCACATATCCAGTAGGGAGTGTGCAGGAGGCAGCTGATCGATGTTTCTCTCTCATCGATGTTTCTAACTCTCTATCCCTCTCCCTTCCTCTCTGTAAAAAAAATCAATAAAATATATAGATTTTTTAAAAAGGTATTAACATTTTGAAAATACTTAACTATGAATTTGAGATATGTGAAATAATGCTGTTGAGATGGTTGTTCATTCAACAACTATACTCTGCATCTTGCATGAGCCAGGCTCAGTATTAGCCTGGACAGCCAGAGATGAGTAAGTTTTCCTGTTAGTAAGATCACAGTTCAGTATAAAATCATAAAAAGTATGAGGTGGAACACCTGCCACAAAACCATGCAGAAAATCCTACAATTCAAAGTGGATTAATGAAAACCCATTAGCAGTTCTCCCTTTTCATCAACTTAGTACTTACAAAGCTGCCTCTGATCAAACCTGGTATGTTTAAGCACAAAATCCTTTCATAAAGCAAAGCTTGGCCGCCCCTCCCAGTTGGCAAACTCCTTTAAAGCCAGGCTCTGCCTTTCCACCTCCATGCACCCCCACACGGGAAGGGCTCTACTGCATCGCAGGGACCGTGACGGTGCTTCTGAAGTGGCAGAGCAGTGCTCATTTCCTGGTGACCATGTGGAGGTTCCAGCACAGAGTCCAGCCTGGGCTTGTTTATTCTTGCCCGGGCCAAAGAACACTGAACATAACGGGGATTTTAAATGTTTTACTAAATGGAACTAATTTTATAATAAATATTTACTGAACCAAATTGAACTGAAGTCTATTTGATGAACAAGAATAGATCGATCTAGAGACAAATGGTAGGGGAGGGGAGATTAGAGAGCAACCAAAGGACTTGTATGCATGCATATTAGCATATCCAATAGACACAGACACTGGGGCGGTGGGGGCTTGCCCAGGATGGGAATGGTGGGCGGGGAGGAAGGGCCAATTGGAGAAAAAGGAGACATATGTAAAACTTTAGACAATAAAATAAATAAATACATACATAAATAAATAAATACATAAATAAGAAAAGCAGATCTTTAAACAAAAAATAAAAGAACTGAAGTCCGAAGGCAAGTTTTGAACACAGCCTTTTTAAAAAAATTGTAATAAATGAATACAGCTTTTTAAAAAAATTTTTTTAAAAAAGCTCTTTTTATAAAAACTTTACAGTAACATAGACTGCCTCCATCCCACTCCCAATCAGGAACAACCACCGCTAAAATCTGTTTCATTGACCTGACAGATTTCTGTTCCACGTGTCACCCTCACCCCTACCTTAAGAACCAAAGTAAACGGGAGTGTACCATACATACCACTATGTGCCTTGCTTTTTTCGTATAATATCACATTGTTCAAGTAACAACAGGGTCCAAAGCAGCACCGACAGATCCTGATTTTTAAACTGTCATACATTCTATCAGATGCAGACAGCCTCCTTTATTTACGAAATTCTCAACTGATGGGCTAATGGGTGGCTTCGAAATTGAGCGTATTTCAAACAATACTATAGTGCATATGTTTGGACCCAACTCTACACATGTGGGGGGTATAGACTTATAAAATAATATCCCTTACAAAGGATGTCCTGGCTCAAAGGGTACGTGCATTTTTAATTGCAATAGATATTAACAAAACTGGCCCCCAAAAGACTATGTAACTTACACAGCCATAAGCAAAGTATGAGAATACTTATTTCTTCGCATCTTCACCAAACAATATTAACGAATTTTCTGATCTTTGTCAACTTGATAGTTTTTAAAAATGTTTTTTAATTGCTAGAATTAGATTTCCTTTAATTATGCATAAGGGTGAACATTTTTTCATATTATTAAAAGTTGTGTTTTTTCTGTGAGGTAACCAATCATAACTTTTTTGGTGATGCCACAGTGTAGACAATTTTTTCCAAGTTCTATTCAAATCACCTTCTGAAAGAGAACTGAGTAGTATCCTTACGCTTAAGATTTATAAATCCCCCAAGCAAGCAATATGCCATGCCATTCAAAGTGGCTTCAAAATATTTAAGACAGGCATTAGAAGAACAAAGACTGTCACACATTTAAAAAAATGATATATGTCTACTGTGTAACATTAATTTCTTATGCTTCCTTCTCTGCAGGACAATTGCACCTCTCTCTCAACAATGTAATTCCTCTGAAAGAACTCAGAAAACTAATGGTACACCACTGTAAGACGGTTACACAGAAACACGTGGAATACTTATGTGTCCTTTTTTGCAAGAGCCGACAACATAGATCTCACACACCGTATCAAGCCAGTGTCACCAACTTACCCATTAATAGAATGGAAAAGCTTTACATACTCTTCATCAGTAAGATCAGGCCTGAAAACAAGAAAAACAGTGACGAAACATCCATTTCCAAACCTAAGAAAACAGTCAGGCTCTAAATGAAGTCACATTATTGTTAAAAGCCAGATGAAGAATAATTCTTAAATACTAGGTAATATCACCTCTTTACCTTCCTAGAGGCAGCTTTTCAAACTACATGTAAGCCACACAATTATGTCCTTATTTTGCTAATCAGACAAGTAAACATGCTTTCCTGTGGTCTAATATAATTTAATATTATGACGTATGTGTTCATATGCGAAATATCAAAGACCATGAGATTTGGGGATACAGAAAACAAATTGATGGTTACCAGATGGGAAGGGGGTTATGGGACTAGGTGAAAAAGGTGAAGGGATTAAGAGAAATAGTTCCCTCTCTCTTTAACTAAAAAAATACCACGTAAGCCTGGTAATGAGGACAAATGACACAGCATGACAAGGAGTGAAGGGCGTTGCTGCCAGTGGAGAGCACTTGCTCCACTTCAAATCAGCTCCAAATAACTTGGTTAAAAAAAAAAAAGAGGCCAAAAGTCAAGATTTTATTAGTCTTTTGCTTTGCTAATGTTTAAAATGCTGTGTGAACAAAGCACATTTTTAAACCAAAAGCAGCCCGTGGGGCGCCACATGCTACCCCTCAGGAAAGGGAGTCTCTGTGACTCCCACTAGGGCCAGGCCCACCATGGGAAATTGGGATAACCTAAGAGCACCAGGCACCTGAGAGAGAAGGCAGTAGAAAGAAGACAAAAGAAGACCAAAGACAAACTTCTTTACCTATTCCAGAATTTTGCCTATGTCTCCCATCCTCCACCTTTTTCCTTCTAACCTGCAGGAGTTGGCTCCCAGCATCCCACCTGCAGAAATGAACCTGACATTACCAGTGAGATCCTCTGTCTCATTCTACATTAGGTAACCCTTTGCAGGTTGCTCTGGAAATCTATTACATTGTTTTTATAGGATCGTATGATTCTAACTAGAGGCCCAGTGCACAAAAATTTGTGCGCTCGCGGGGCGGGAGGTGTCCCTCAGCCCAGCCTGTGCCCTCTTCCAGTCTGGGACCCCTCGGGAGATAATGACCTGCTGGCTTAGGCCTGCTCCCGGGTGGCAGAGGGCAGGCCCAATCCCTAGGTGTAGACCTTGGTCAGGCTCAGAGCAGGGCTGATTGGGGAGTTGGGGCGCCGCACCCGTCATGTACAGAGCA
>NW_006294681.1:1584459-1588104 GCF_000327345.1 Myotis davidii | reverse complement strand
GGGCAGAATCTGTGAATAATTTGCATATCGCCCTGATTAGCCAATGGGAAGCATGTCAGAGGTATGGTTAATTACCATGTTTGTCTATCATTAGATAGGATTCCAAGCAATTTATTTAAAAAGAACTCTGGGAACCCAAGCTGGAAATCAACCTTTATGCCGACAGTCACATTTTCAGTGTCTGTCACACATGCCAGTACTTGGTGAATCATTGGTTTCAACACTTCCCCAGTTTCAAAACTTCTGTCTTTCTCATCTCTTCCTCCCTGTACCCTTACAGTAGTCAAGTCGTGTTTATTTTTCTTAATATTTATCTATCAAGGCTACAATCACTGCTCTGAGCCAAACCCTTCCCACTTCACAGCCTACTGCAAGTCTCTGAACTAGTACACCTGCCTGTCCCTCCTACTTCCCACCCATGCTGTCAGCTCTAATGTCCTAGAAGAATGGCTTGCAGAAAATGCTTCCATGATCAAAACTTTGAAAGGCTGTTTGTTCTGAAGGTTCCCTGGAGCCTCTTCGGCAGCTCTAAAACTCTGGCGCTCTCTGGTTTCCAAGTAAGATTTCATTTGAAAAATTAGATCTGCTACTGAGGAATTAAAGACTAACATCAAAAGCAAATGTTCATCTTGGGGTAGGGGACAGCTAACTGTAAAAGAACAGTAAGAAGACACTCCTTGCCCTAGCCGGTTTGGCTCAGTGGATAGAGCATTGGCCCAGGGACTGAAGGGTCCCGGGTTTGATTCCGGCCAATGGCAGGCACATGCCCAGGTTGTGGGCTCAATCCCCAGTAGAAAGCATGCAGGAGGCAGCCGATCAATGATTCTCTCTCATCATTGATGTTTCTATCTCTCTCTCCCTTTCCCTTCCTCTTTGAAATCAATAAATATATATATTTTAAAAAGACAATCCTTATGAAACTAAACATAGAACCATTTTGTGATATAATTCTCCAAAGTGTAATATTTGCATTTTGATTATTAATATTCCATTTGAACAGTATTTTTGGTTATAGATTTTTTGTTTGTTTGGTGGGGGGAGGGGGGGTTTGTTTGTTTTGTTGTTGTTGTTAATCTTCAAGCACCAAGGATATTTTTTCCATTGGTTCTTTTTTTTTAAATATATTTTATTGATTTTTTACAGAGAAGAAGTGAGAGAAATAGAGTGAGAAACATCAATGAGAGAGAAACATCGATCAGCTGCCTCCTGCACACACCCCACTGGGATGTGCCTGCAACCAAGACACATGCCCTTGACCGGAATCGAACCTGGGACCCTTCAGTCCACAAGCTGACTCTCTATCCACTGAGCCAAACCAGTTAGGGCCCATTGGTTCTTTAGAGAGTAGAAGTGAGGGAGCTCAGAAGGAGAGAGTATGAGAGAGAGAAAAACACTGATTGAGAGAGAAATACACTAACTGGGGCTGGGGATCGAACCTGCAACCTAGGTACGTGCCCTTGACTGGGAATTGAACCTATGATCCTTTGGTGTGCAGGCTGAAGCTCTAACCATTGATCCATACTGGCCAGAGCATATTACAGTTTTTAAATGCAGAATTATTTATAAAAGCAGTTTGCCCAGAGCAAAAAGTGGTATCTTGTGTGTGAAATCACTTATAATGGATTAGAAGGTGGCGCTGGAAGCTTCCAAAATACACTAATTTTGGATGATAAGATATTGTGAACACATAATGTTTTGTTTGTTAAAAAATTCAACTCTTTCCAAATCAATCTATGGTACAAATCATTTTATTCTTACTAGGTCATTACATCACAAAACCAATGTTGCTCTTTTAAACCTGTAATACTGGCAGTTTATACTGAAGCAACACTGCTGTATTCGTTACTTACAAACTTTTAAAGTAGAGTGTGAAGGTATTTCGAAAGTCATCTTCTAAAAATCTCCTTTATTCCCTAAGTGGACCCTTATCCTAATATTATGGAATAAAGCTGGTCAAGTTATAGATTCTTTTACTCCACTAATTTCACGATTGTCTAATGAGGACCGCCTTTTGTGTTGTAAAAACAACTATCATTTCATTCTCTATCTAATACATATGACATACCTCTAATGATGTGAGAGATAAGCGTCACTTTATACTTTAAGCAATGTAGTGAGAGACTTTAAGCTTCAGATCTGTGGCAAAAATCAGGTGCAGTAGTACCACGTTTAAATGATGCAATCCAAAGAGAGGCATTAATTTTAGAGATAAAAGCTAATTTTAAAGGCAAAACAGCAGCTTTATTTATACAATGTAAAAAATACTGAATCATACCTTACTGGTACAACTCGTGCACCTGCAGACTCCAAATACTTTACATAGGATGCAGCAATATAGTATTTTCCCAGGTTTTTCATTGCCTTAGTATTGTACTTTTGCATTAATATTCCTAAATTACAAACAAAAGAAGTTTTAGTTTCAAACAACTGCCTTTTTTCCTGCTCAGAAACTGAAACAAATCGCAGTAAAAATATAACGACAGTAGTTCCCCCTTTATCCAAGGTTTAACTTGGTGAAGTTTTGGCTACCCACTGTCACCCACGGCCTGAAAACATTAAATGGAAAATTCTAGAAATAAACAACTCATAAGTTATATATTGCACACTGTTCTGTGAGGCATGATGAAATCTTAAGCTGTCCCATTTCACCCCACCCCAGACATGAATCCATCCCTTTATCCAGCATCTTCACGCTGTAGGTGCTCCAGGCCACTTAGTAACTGTCTTGGTTAGCACATCGACTGTCTGGTATAGCAGTTCACGTAATGCTTATTTTACCTAATAATGGCCCCAAAGTGCAAGACCAGTGCTGGCAATTCGAACATGGCAAAGAGAAGCTGTGAAGTGCTTCCTCAAGGGAAAAGTTGAGTGGAGTACAGTAAGATATTTTGGGAGAGATACCACATTCACCTAACTTTTATTACAGCATAGAACTGATTCTTGAACACGGGTTTGAACTGTATGGACCCACTTATACACGATGTTTTCCACATAACTATATACTCGGCCCTCTATAGCCCCACATATGCAGATTCAACCAACCACAGATCAAAAACAGTATTTTTAATCCAGGGTTGGGAATCCGCTGATAAGAAGGGTCGATTTAAATTATATTCAAATTTTCGACTGTATGGGTCAACTGCATTGTAATAACTGGTCTATTTTATTATTTATTAGTTATTGTTACTAATCTCTTACTGAGCCTAATTTATAAATTAAAATTTATCATATATACATACACATATATGAAAATACACAGTATATTTAGGGTTTGGTTTACTATCCAAAGCAATCAATCCAAGCAAACATCTTGCTTCCCCCGAGCTATTATAATAGCCTCGTAAAAGGTCTCTCTACAACCTTTCTTAAACAACCCCCGCCATCTCCAACCAGTTCTCCACATGGTAAGAAACCTGATATCACCATTCATTCATTCATTCATTCACTTAGTATATATTACAAAATCATACTACATAGCAGGCACTGAACTAGGTGCTGGGGACACACTAATGAATAAAACAAATAAAAATCACCGCCCTGTGGGCTTTAATTCTAGTGTGTGGGAGGGAAAGAAGACAAAAAAAATAAAGAAGATAAAATACATAGTGCTATGGAGAAAAGTGAAGCAGAGGAAGAAGGTGTGTG
>NW_006294681.1:1582918-1584437 GCF_000327345.1 Myotis davidii | reverse complement strand
GGGGGTGGGGGGGGGGGGGGGGGGGGGAGCTATGGGGAAGAGGATCTCTTAAATATGCAAGGCTTCCCTGAGAAGGTAGACCATGCCATTTGATCCAGGACCTAAGAGAGGTGAGGGGACAAGGCATATGCAGAAATCTGGAGGAAGGGAGATCCAGGGTGAGGGAACAGCAAGTACAAAGGCTCTGAATCAGGTGTGTGCCTGTCCCATTGGAGGAGTCCATATGGACCAGAGCCCTGTGTGAGCCAGAGGGCAAAGCCATAGAAAATGAGGTCAGAGAGAGAGATCAGCAGGGTGCACCGCCCTGCTGGGTGCACCTCCCTGCACTTCAATGGGCTCCTAAACTTTCATAACTATTACAAGACCCTATGTGCTCTGCCCCACCTACCTCCCTGGCTGCCTCTCACAACTGAAACCTCAGCCCCAGAATAATACTGAATTACATAAAAACACGTCTATCCAGAGAGTACACCTGTGCCCCTAGCAATCGCCACTCCACCGTTTGGAACACTTTCAGTGTCTCTGCAGGTGACAGGAGACAACACTTCTGTAATCCCAGCTTCTTACAACTGACATTTTCTCAGACACTCAGTTCATATAGACCAAATACCAAAACTGGTTCAGTAAGACTGTTTTTCTCCCCGTGGGTAGGTAGGATCCTCTTAAGGAAAATAAAAGTTGGTAGTGCAAAAATTAGGGAGTGGCACAGGAGATGGGAGTGGCATAGGGTAGGCAAGGGTGAGGTGCCTGCCGCAAAGGAGAATTGGGACATATGAACACAAGATACCAGAAAGGAGAAAAATATGTACATGAGAGCGAGCAGGTAAGTTCCACCAACTTACCCCCCTCCCCTTGCTTCCACACATACTCACTTTTCCCATCTTGCGAGAAAAGTTCAGGCTATATTCCAAGCCCCCCAGAAGGTGACCAAAAGGTCACCCATACTTTAAAGCCATTTCACAACTTTTTTGGCTTGTCTTCGAATCCTTTGCACTTCCTAACTTAGTGCTCTGCGTGTAGTAGGTGTTCAGTGAACTATTTTGTCTTAATTGATCAGGGTGCCCAAAAGCATATTCATTTTTTCTACATTTGTCCCTGAACTACCTCTGTTTCTAGAAAAAGGAAAAGAATACCTCTCCTGTCCTTTTTATTTCCTCCCATGACAAAACCCGAGATATACCATAATTTCTTGCATATCTAGTCAACTCGATTTTTATAGGTACAGTGCGTTGCATCTTGAAACATACCCTCAACCAGTGAAATTTTAATGTGCATAATGCATGCATAGAATTTGCTTAATTCCTAGAAATCCCTAGCTGTGTACCGAGAATAGAACCATCTGCAAGGTTTTCTCCACCCTCCCAACTTTAAGCCCTGTGAAACCACCCAGGCATTGGCGTGGTGTCGGCGAGATGCAAACGGCGCCCCGGCGCGGCTCTCCCGCTGCGCCCGGGGCTCACAGCGCACCCCCCTCCCCGGTCTTCCCCAGACCCGACGCCCTCCCCGGGGCGTGGCAGGA
>NW_006294681.1:1568317-1582657 GCF_000327345.1 Myotis davidii | reverse complement strand
ATCACCCGCCGCATGGCTCGACCGTGTTCAGCCACCCGCTAACCCGCGATTGGTGCGCCCGCCCGTTGGGCATCGGCTGGGTGGGCACGGGGCGGTCTCCCCTTGCAACTGTTCATCGATGTGATGAGGCACCGGTCAGTAAGCTGGGGCGCCGAGCCCAGGCCCGCCAAGAGGAGGAGCCTGGGTCCCAGCGGGACCCCGTCACCAGGCAGCTTGAAAGGCGGCGAGGGATTCTAGAAGACGCCTGAGAACTTAGCGCCAACTGTGGCTCCTGCTCCACAGGCCGGGGCTCTGTAGTCAGGGATGCTAACCACCACGTGGACACTCCAGCGTTCCATGGAAGGACAGGCTGCGACTTGAGGTCATGTGTACATCCTGTTACCTTTTTGCAGGGTCGAGGCATCTGGCGGAAAGAAGCGCCTGGGAAGGGAAGGACGATGGAGGTGAACATGTTCCCAGCGCATCGACTCACTTCAGAGCTGAGTGGAGGAGGGACGACCCCTGGCATCGCCTGCAAAGTGGCGAGTCCCGGCGAGGCCCTCAGAAGGTGCTCACTGACGTCACCATTAGCGCCATCCGCAGACTTTGTCCTATAAACGGGAGGCAGATCTGATGGCTTTGGTTCCTGCTCATGAACAGTATTGTGAGGGTTCTTTTTAAAGTTTTAACATTTGGAACCACTCGTTTCATGGTACGTAGGTAAAAGACAGGAAACTTTTTCTCTGTATGTGAAAAAAGTAAATGTATTGATATGGATAATATTAGGTGGAAGTGCCCACCTATAAGGCCCAAATTAAATTCAGAATAAAATTGAAGAAAAGTATTTGAAAAATCCGCTCAATCACTGCTAAGTATTGAAGATGCAAAGATGAATTGGATACTGTCTTTTTCTCAAGAAGCTTACAGTTCAGTAAGGAAAAACAACAGGAAGAGAACATGATGTATGGAGAGAATAAGAGCGGAGTTTTGGCATATTTCAAGAAGCGTGACTGCAATAAGGAATCTAGTTTGACAAGAAAATGGGTGGGTGTGGTGAGAGATAAGGCCAAAGGATGTGGTTAAAGATATTGTGAAAGACCTTACTCAGCTGGTTTTGAACATAATTGAGCAGATGAGGAGCCCTTGTAAAGACGAATTTGTGATTCTGGAGCTCAAATCCACGCAGGAAAAAATTAAATTATTACTTGGCATTATACACAAAAATAAACTACAGGTGAGTAAAGATGTAAATATGAAAGGAAAAATAAGGTACTTTATAAGAAAATGCAGAAGTATATATTCATGACTTTGGTGATCAAAGGATTAAAAATACAAACGTTAATGGAAGCATTTGATAGATTTAACAATATAACTAAAACTTCTATATAACGTTAAGCAAATTAAAAGTAAGGCACAAACTTGGAAAATATGTTTACAAAATATAGAATTTCAAAAATGTTCATTTCTAGAATAAACAAAGAACTAAATAAGAAAACACAACAACTCTATAAAAAATGGGAAAAGGTGAAAAGACAAAGCAAACCTTCACTAATCATCAGGTAAACGCACATTAAGACAAAGTAGTCCTAGTTGGTTTGGCTCAGTTGATAGAGCGTCGGCCTGCGTACTGAAGGGTCCCAGGTTTGATTCCAGTCAAGGGCACATGCCCAGGTTGCAGGCTCTATCCCCAGTAGGGGGTGTACAGGAGATGGCTGATCAATAATTCTCTCTCATCATTGATATTTCTCTCCCTCTCCCTTCCTCTCTGAAGTCAATAAAAAAATATTTTTTAAAAAAGACAAAATAATACGTCACATGCTTCAGATCTACAAATATGTTAACCTTGATTATAACAAGAGTGTAGGAAAATGAGAACTCTCTTAATACTGCTCATAGAGTTATAATTATTACAGTCATTTTTTAAGCAATTAGGCAGTTTCTGGTAAAGGTGAAGGTACACTTATTCTGCAATCCAGCACTTTTTCGTGTATGCATATAGATACCATAGAGCAGTGATTCTCAGCCTTCCTAATGCCATGACCCTTTAATACAGTTCCTCATGTTGTGGTGACCCCCAATTTCATTGTTACTAATTGAACATAATTAAAGCATAATGATTAATCACAAAAACACATATATATGTAATTATATATGTGTTTTCCGATGGTCTTAGGCAACCCCTGTGAAAGGGTCGTTCGACCCCCAAAGGGGTCGTGACCCACAGGTTGAGAACCACTGCCATAGAGAAATGTTTGCATGAGTAAATGAAGACATTTATACAGGTATGTTCTTTGAATAATTTTTTTGTAATAGTGAAATACTAAATGCAAGTATCAATAAGAGAATGAATACATTGTACAATTAGTAGACTATTAGCATGAAAATGAATGAATTGGAGATGCTTATCAACAGAGATCAAGTTCTTTTGAGAGATAATGGGGTAAATTATGCTTGAGTCTAAAAGATAATGGCAAATGCCTAAACCAGAATCTCTCCACACATCTTCAAAAACCATTAGGTGTAAAAGGAGTATGAATAAAATTACACGTGACCCATGCCTTTAGCCATACTAGGAGGTAGAGGACAGACACCACAAACATCAAATTACTAGAATAATGATAAGTATCAAATTGCAACAAAGCTGGAAGACTGGATCTTGAGTGGGAGAGACAAGTGTTCAGAGAATCTTTAATAAAGAGAAAAGGAGAGTGGAAGATATAGACAAAGCATGGGCAAAATCAAACCCTGAAAGAAAATGTCAAACATTAAGCGCTATAATATTGAATACAGTCTGGACCTCGGTAGATTATAATACTAATTACAGGAAAAGAGACTTGAAAATGAGTGGGACTAGAATTGTCAGCTTCAGGTAAGTATTGCTTCTAAGGGAGAACCAGCTTTACTGACAAGGAAGTAATGTCCTTTAAAGATATGGCAGTGAAGGGAAAGGATTCAAGGGGGAAATTAAGGATCCTGTAAGAAACGAAAAAGTCATGCCAGCCACCCCTTCTCATCCCCACATAAATACCACCACCTCCACCACCACAAAAACACCTACTGAAGAAATTGCACTTCACTATACTGACAAAATACACATTTTTCAACCAGGAAGGTATCCACAAAAAAAGCCCATTTTTAAAAAGTCAAATCAACATAATACAAAACTACTGCAAGAAGAAAACAGACAAGGTGAATTATAACATTTCATCTAATGAAAATTCTCCCTCAAAATACAGTACAGTTACAAAATAAAATTAAATAACCTCAAACAAGCATAGGATAAGTATATGTGTATGTGTATACCTACCAAATATAGATCAGAAGTTCAAAACCTAAGAACAGAAATGGACAAAATGAGCAAGGAATGCCATAGGAGTTGATCAAATCAGAAAAAAAAAGTTTGAAGGAAAAAACAAAACCACCTCAGAAATGAAGAATCACCACTGTCTGTCCAAGGCAGGAAAGATTCAAGTGGAATATTAATACAGATCACTGAAAAAGAGAAAGAAACAACCAAGGAAATGAAACGTACATAAAGAAATAAAACAGGTCAAGAGAGAAAGTGCTTAAAATGGAAAACAGGCAGGAAAGATTTCACATACATCTCATTAGACTCCTGAAAGGAGAAAAAGCATAGCAAAGGAACAGGACTAATGCTTCTAAATACAATCCAAGAACTTAGTGTAAATAAGAGAGAAATAGTAAAAATTGACCTGCAATGATCAACTTAGTAAAATTGTTTCTCTCTCTCCTTTCCTCTCTGAAATCAATAAAAATATATATATTTTTAAAAAGACCTGATAGATATTGAAGAGAAATTTAAGTAGTTTAAGAAGCTGGTTGTTCGGGCAAGACCTGCTGGGTCCTCCTCGCAGGCGTTCATTCCAGCTTCACTTGGGAGGGTGCCGAGAAGGCGCGAAGGAGCCGGTGTCCCCGCAGCACAGACGCGGGTGTGGGGCTCAGCAACCCCCTGAGGGACCCGCTTCGGGGTAGGACAGGATCCCCTCCTCACCCCCCGCCTGCTCCCCGGAGAGTCCGATGGCGGTGGCCTGGCCAAGGCGCCCGGCTGAGAACCATGTGACCTTTGACGATGTGGCGGTATACTTCTCCCAGGAGGAGTGGGGGCTCCTGGAGGAGGCTCAAAGACGCCTGTACCACAAGGTGATGCTGGACAACTTGGCACTTGTATCCTCTCTCGGGGGTTCAGTTGGTTGACCATCGCCCCATGCACTGAAAGGCTGCCAGTTCGATTCTGGGTCAGGGCACATGCCCAGGTTGTGGGCTGGATGCCTGGTTGGGGAGCCTGAGGGAGGCAGCCGATCAATATTTCTCTCTGATATTGATGTTGCTTTCTCTTTCTCTGATCCCCTTTCTCTCAAATCAATAAATCATATCCTATATAATAAAAGCCTAATATGCTGTGTCTGGTCTTCCGTTCAACCAATTAAAGCATCATATGCTAATGATATGCTAAGGCCGCTCAATCGGTTGCTATGACAGGCACTGAACACCAGATGGGCACACAGTCGACTGGTTGACCTGTCGCTATGATGTACACTGACCACCATGGGGCAGATGCTCCTACTCCTTTGTTAGCTTGCTGCTGGGGTCTGGCCAGTTGGGACTGAGTGAGACCGAGTCAGGCTGGACACACCCTGGAGCCCTCCCTGGCTGGCCAACCTCCCACGTCCCTCCCCGGCCCTGGTTGTGCACCTGTGGGGTCCCTCAGCCTGGCCTGCACCCTCTCACAATCCGGGACCTCTCGGAGGGATGTAGGAGAGCCAGTTTTGGCCTGATCCCACAGGCCAGGCAAAGGGACCCCACTGGTGCATGAATTTGTGCACCGGGCCTCCAGTTTAAAAAATAAATGAGTAAAATAAAGTTTCTGTCTCTAAAAAAAAAAAAAAAAAAAAGCTGGTTTAGCTACATATATGGTAAGGACTGACAAAACGGTTAGGTTAACATGAGTCTGTCCAGTATGCTAGGAGCCATGAATAGGCTCTGCTTTGACAAATGAAAGACACAGTTGTCATTTGAGGCAACTAAGGATAATGGATAATTCTTCACCATAGGGTTATCCTTTCTACCATATAGAAGCTAAAAAAAAGGTTATGGATTTAAGGGGTATATTAGGACTTTACCATATGTAAAACTTTAGTGCCCTACCAACCAGGAGGTCATGGTTTGATTCCCAATCAGGGCACATACTGAGTTGCAGGCTCGATCCCCAATGGGGGTTGTGCACGAAGCAGCCAACCAATGATTCTCATCATTGGTGTTTGTATCTCTCTCTCCCTCTCCCTTCCTCTCTTAAATCAATCAAAATTTTTAAAAATCATAATCTAGGCTAACAGATCATTGTTTCAAAATCAAATTATCTCATTAAGTGGCACACTCTGGCTCTTTTCACTCAGAAGCTTTAACTTAGTAAGCATGGCTTAGTTTTATAAAATTAGTTTGTGTTCCCTTTAAGCACAGCAAGACATTAGCAGGAGGTGGTGTTGAATTAAGCAGTTGGGGAAACTGGCCATGAAAACTTATAAAGAAAAAACTGGCATTTGTGTAATGGACAACTAGATGTGATAAGGTTTTCTTAAACTCTTCTTGTCAGGAAAGGCAGGTTTTGAAAAAGGAATGCCTAATATTTGGATTTTTAAATGAAAAAGAAACAGCTATAGTCTATGTGAAAGATCTTTATTTTCTTTTGAACAATAATAAAACAAATTATTGTGCAGTTCAGTAACACCATAATCATGTGTTAGAAATCATCTTTAAAAGGCACTTCTGGTTCAATTACAGTTAAGTAATATAGACAATTTGATAGCTACTTATCTTGCCACCTTATAAAATTGCCTGCTAATTTCACATTGTTCACCTAGCGTTCTTCAGTAAATTGCTGCATTTTATACAAATTTCAAAGTCCCATCATGAAATGTCCTCTTATTTGTTGTTAATAACACCACTAATGAATCACACTTAAAAGACAGTTTTAAATGTCATCCGTTATTCATGTGCTCACACAATCACTCCACAAAGCCAGGTGGAAGTGTTTGAAGTACCCAAGTGCAAATGAAAAGAAACTTTGTTATGTAAACCTCTTTCTAGGAATAAAAGCTGGGTAAACCAGAGCTTGTTGCTGCTGTTTACTCCTTTTAAATGGTTTTATTGTTATTTTTGAATTATACAATTGTAAATTGTATAATTAGCAAAGAAGACTAACTTTTTTTTTCAGAAAACAGGCACCATCTGATTTTTTTAATAAAAATTACCATGTAAAATTAGCTTCCCAATGCTAAACCAAAATAAAACACGTTCTCTAAAGAACAGTCACAATTATTCTCAATTTTATCATAGATATATGTACAAAGAATCATAAGTATCAGCTCACCTGATCAGAATAATTTTCTTATAAAGAAAAACACCCTTTACACACCCTTTCACAGAGATACCATTGGATGATTTATGTTGAAACCCAACCAATCTGAACAAATGCCTATCAAATTTTGCACACTGTGTTCTTTAATTTTCCAGTTTAACATAAAACTTAAAAATTATAAAACACTATAAACACTGTCATCAATTGTAAGCCATACCTTTATATGGTTCTCAATACATGAAATATTCTTTATCATAAGCTACAGTACAAACAGCATATTTTAACTACTGATTTTTTTTTAAGTAAATGTGAATTGTAGGATTTGGCTAGGATATTCTGATATAATAATAAAACTCAAATTACTTCATGCATAATCTGAAAAGTTCCAGATGTATTTGACAGTGGTTTTTAAAATGTAAACATACCCTTTTCCTTTTGCAATTGCGTTATTGTTCCATTAAAAACAGAGTTTATGTATACAACAACTAATTATTATATCTCTAAATATCTATGCAATCATGATAAGAATAACCAAAAACAGAAGTCAAAATCACATTCTTGATTTGTTTGAAAATGCAGACACAGTATTAAGAAGCCATTAACTCTGCCTGAAATATTTTCAAAATTATTTTTGGTTATCAATTGTAACCATGAGTCATTTCAGAGAGGCCTATAGGTGCTACATACAATAATTTATGGCATCTAGACTCTCCCATCAACAGCTTCTATTGTGCAAATATGCTAAAATAGAATTTCCCTGAGATGAACAATCTTGCTGGCCCACAGAAAAGTAAATATAGCAAAACTACATTCAGATTTTAATCTGAACTATAGTTTAATCTGACACCCACTCAAAATGACTGCTAATAAATTTTTATCATCAGTTCATTTGTGCTAATAGTTCTTTTCAGTGGCTATTTATACATTTGTTTGTAAACTAATGTACTCAGAGGATTTGTTTAAAGGCACACATGAATAGCTACGTTAGAGATAACTTTCAAGTGTAAAAATCAGGAAATATCTTCTATGCTTTTAAGTATATTAACATTTAGTTACTTCCAAGGTAAAGAAAATGCATTTAAAAAGTAGTTTCCTAAATACCCATGATGCTCATGTCAGAAGAGTTTTACAAAAGATCAATCAGAGCACTAATTAGTTAAAAATATATATTTTTTGTTCATGTAACGAGGTAGGAGGATCTCACTCATATGTATTTTTAATTAGCAAGGCATTCACATTAAACAAGTTCTTCTCATTGAATGGTCTGTGAAATACTGCTGAGATAATTTTCAGACTTCATTATAAAATCTGTCCACTCTTGACAAACATCCTCCATGGAGAATTCTTCACCACCATATTCCAGAGGAAGAATGCCTGGGAAATGCTGAAGTAAGCTTTGTTTGAAATTGGTCCCATGCATATGAATCTGAAATAGCCAAAATGTTTTAGGTTTGTTTTCTGCCTCTTGATACATTAGATGAATTTCCAGTGGAAAATCAACACCACAAAAGAAGGTACTCTAATAGCTTCCAGGATAGGAGACCATGTACTGGTATAGATACTACATCCTTTATTCCTCTACTTATGAATCTAAGAATTCTACTTGTTTCGATTATGCTGCTTATGAATCTGATCTTACTGTCTTCTTATATTTGCATTATTATAACTAGACAAGATTTATAAAAAAAATTATCTTTCTCTTTCACAAATATACTTTTAAAACTCTAAATAAAAGTATTTTATACATTCTATTCCCTCATGTACAAGTGATTCTTAACAAAATATCAAATATCCTGGGACTATTCTGTAGATGGTAAAAATGTCCTATCTGGTATTATTTCATACTAGAGGCCCGGTGCACAAAAAATTGTGCACTCGGGGGGATTCCTCCCGCTTTGACCAATTAGTCCCCATTAATGAGAATTAAGTCCAGAGTAGCAGCTCCCTGATTAGATTCCCCACCCTCTGCTCCGCAGCTACACTCACCAGCCATGAACCTGGCTTCTGGCTGACAGAGCTGCCCTTGTAGGAGCGCACTGACCACCAGGGGGCAGTTCCTGCATTGAGCATCTGCCCCCTGGTGGTCAGTGTGTGTCACTGTGACCAGTCATTCCCAGTTGTTCTGCTGTTAGGGTCAATTTGCATATTACCCTTTTATTATATAGGATAAAGTAAAAGCATAAAATTAAGTATATGGGAAATAATTTATGTGATACATTTGGATACTCTTGGCTAGTACAAAATTAAGAGACAGTTATGATGGTTAAAAGCCTTAAAATTTCAAATATTTTAAACTATAAAAATCAATCATATAATGCCCAAGTTAAAGATTTGGAACCTTGGATCAAAAGCATATAATGTTCATCTATACATGTAACAATCCTATATAATAAAAGGCTAAAATGCAAATACACCAAACAGTGGAACAACCAGAACAACCGAACATCCAAACAACTGGTCGCTATGACGTGTGTGTGGAACATGGTGGGCATTGGCTGTGGTGGGATAGTGGAGGAGGTGAGCGGGGGTGCCAGACCAAGGCGTAGCACCAGTCGCTGTCATTGGGGCAAGCCTCCGGTAGTTACTGAAAATTCTTTGCTCCTTTGCTCCGCGGTCCTGCCCAGCTCTCGCACCTGCTGCCAACGCTGGCCCCACTTGCACCCACTGCTGGCACCTGTCCCAATCGCTCCATGCTGTCAGTGGGTGTGAGTGGGGCCGGTGCCATCAATGTGTGGGAGCCACAGTGCGGGAGCGGGGATGCTGGCAGACAGGGGACTGGGGGTCATGGCGGGAGGGTGCAGAGGATGAGCTGAGACCCACCCCTGTGCCTACCACAGCCTCACATACTGAAGAGTCCCAGGTTCGGTTCTGGTCAGGGGCACATGCCTGGGTTGCGGGTTTGATCCCCAGTGGGGGGTGTTCATGGGGCAGCCAATCAGTGACTCTCTCTCATCATTGATGTTTCAATCTTTCTCTCCCTCCCTTCCTCTCCAAAATCAATAAAAATATATTTTTTTAAAATAACGTAGCATACCATAAACACTCTTCTGCATTTTGCTTATTTCACTTTACATCTTACAAATCTTGTATTCCATTGTGTCGATGTCTCACAGTTCATTTAACCAGTCCCCTGATGATGAACACTTGGTGATTTCCAATCTTTTGCTGCAATTTTGTTTATGTGTGGATAGGATAAATTGCCAGAAGCACAAAGGCTGTAATTTTGATAACTATTATATACTGCCCTCTACAGGGAATATACCATATTGCACTCCCACCAGCAATGTGCAGGAGGCCCAGTTACCCCATAGACTCACTAACTTGATTTTCCAAAATTAAAAAGAAATATCCTATATAATAAAAGTGTATTATACTAAGTGTCCGACCATTTGGTCGGCCACTCAACCAGTTGCATGATGCGCACTGGCCACCAGGGGGCATATGCTCCAACCAATAGGTTAGCTTGCTAATGGGGTCTGGGCAATCGGGACTGGGTGAGAGGGCCGGACACACCCTGGAGCCCTCCCGTAGTCCCTCCCTGGCCAGCTGGCCCCCATTGGCCCGGATCACCCACCAGGCCGAGGGACACCACCCGTACATGAATTTGTGCATCAGGCCTCTAGGTAATTTATAAGAGTATTTGGCCTGTTAGATAAATACTCAAAATGTTAGCTTAATGGTGGTGGGTACTTAATAAAACAACTCTTAAATGAAAAAGGATTAGAACATTTGGTAGAGAGGAATAGTGACTTGAACATGGTACACTCACCCGTTCCTTAATTTTTTCAGTCAGGAATGGTTTAATCATGGAAAAGACAGCATGAAAAACTATTGGCTCATTTATCAAATGGATACCACGAACTTTTAATGGAAAGGAATCCTTTTGAAAATAAAGAAAAAAGTCTATTAATAATAAAGCATAAATAAATATATATTTCTATTGACAAGTCCCTTCCTTGAACACTTGGTAAACTTATGACAGCAACTAATGTCTGTTTCATTTTTTAAATTTCTTATTTCATCACCACAACACAGACTGCTTTACAGTTCACTGTTACTAGATTAAGAAAAGATCTTTGCCCTAACCGGTTTGGCTCAGTGTGGATAGAGAGTCGGCCTGTAGACCAGAGGGTCCAGGGTTTGATTCCGGTCAAGGGCATGTACCTTGGTTGCAGGCTCCTCCGCTGCCCAGGCTAGTGCAGGAGGCAACCAATCGATGTGTTTCTCTCACATGGATGTTTCTCTCTGTCATTCCCTCTCTCTTCCGCTCTCCCTAAAAATCAATGGAAAAATATCTTCGGGCAAGGATGAACAAAAAAATAAAAAAATAAAGAAAAGATTCTTAAAAAGTATTTACTTTATAGCTTAGGCAAATAGAAATACCTGCATCTTTCGTAAATAAGACACAAAAAATTTCTCCCCCTATGACATATAAATGTTCCCTTAAGAAACCAATGAGTGTCAATAATTAACCTTTTCCCTAAAATTTTTAGTTTGAGAAAAAAAAATAAAACTTCCATTAAAGTTGAAAGAATAGTCCAATAAACACACATTTTAAAACTTTTGACCCAGGTATAAGTCTTTAACATAAAAGTAATTTGGCTTATTCAGAAGATTTCAAAGAGTTGAGTTGAAAGAAAAAATGTTATCAGTAGTTTCCCTACCCAAAGATGTATTGTTAGTGTAGAATCCTTTCCTGTCAAGGTGCTTTCATACAAAATTCTTTTTTTTAAAATATATTTTATTGATTTTTTACAGAGAGGAAGGGAGAGGGATAGAGAGTTAGAAACATCCATGAGAGAGAAACATCGATCAGCTGCCTCCTGCACGCCCCACACTGGGGATGTGCCCGCAACGAAGGTATATGCCCTTGACCGGAATCGAATCCAGGACCCTTCAGTCCGCAGACCGATGCTCTATCCACTGAGCCAAACTGGCCAGGGCCAAAATTCTTTTTTTTTTTTCTTCCCTATGCAAAGCTTTTAGAGATGTGTTCTCTATCTGGGGCTTTTCCTTCCAGATTCTTGCTAAGCCTAATTTTATTTTAAACAGAATTGCTAATATGCTCTCTAAATCATTCCTATCCTGTTTTGTACCATGGATATGATACAATTTTGTAAACATCATGGCTTTTAATATGTTGCAATAATCAATCAGATGGATGCACCATACTTTAAGTAACCATTTTCCTATTTCTGGACAAATAAGATGTTTCTAATAGTATCCTATAAGAATTGATGCCACAGCACCCATCTTTATGCGTAGGAGGCAGTGATGGTTGTAAGCACAGCTTTGAATTCAGCTGATCTGGACTGGAACCTTTGCTTCACTGCGGACAAAATGCATGTGCTTGGGCATTGCTGTCACCTCTCTGACATAGTTAATTAATTTGTAAAATGGGAAAAATAATGGTCATACGACATAGGCTTGTATGGACCCGTTACATGGTAATTCATTTGAATTACTTAGCCAGGTACCTGGCACACAATACACTATTATCATTTTATACAAGGTCTATGCTATATTTAAGATTATTCCTTGGCTACATTCCCCAAAGGAGGATTACAAGGTCAAAAATCATGGCCACTTACAAAAGCTTTTGATTTCTAAAAGAACTGTATCAATTTATACCTACCAAAACATTTGTAGCATTTTGGTGTGCTGTTGCTATATTATTTTTTTCATTCAATTTTTTAATTTAGGAAGATAATTTTAATGACAGAAAGATAAAGTGAACACATTATTGTTTAAATGTATACATTCGGTGGTTACTCATCTTGAACATATTTTTACAATTTGTTGCAACAGTCTTTCTTTTATGAATTAATAACATTTCCTCTTAGTATTATTGAGTTCTATGTATCATTTCTAAAATTTGATTTGATTTTCTAATAAACGTTCTATCCCTTCTCTTTGTATCACACATAACTAAATTAAAATCTGTTGTTTGGAGGTATTCTCCCAAGGAATTAAACTATACACTTACTGTAAGGACAGCAGCAATCTTCTTGGCTACAGATGGGGTAATTTGAAAAGCATGAGAAAAATGCCAGCCTTCCAGATCAAAGACAGCCTTGATTCCGTTCCGTTGGGTCTCTACCTCCTGTACAATAAGCTCGGATGTGATTAGACTTAAACGGAATACATCATAAACTGTAAACACTTTTGGGTCCCAGTGTGCTATAAAAAAAAAAAGAGAAAGAAAGAAAGAAAAAATAACATATCTCAGTATTGCATAAAAAAACAGAAAGCAAAGGGAAACTGATTCTTTTTAGACTTAATGGATCAATAAAAATAAAAACAAGTACAAAGATCACAAAGTGAATAATAGACCAAATGAGTGGCCCCAAAACATGTGCCTGCTTCTCCCTAGCGCAGAACAGCTTTTTAAGAATATGGGACAGCCAAAACCGGTTTGGCTCAGTGGATAGAGCGTCGGCCTGCGGACTGAAGGGTCCCAGATTCGATTCCGGTTAAGGGCATGTACCTGGGTTGCGGGCACATCCCCAGTGGGAGATGTGCAGGAGGCAGCTGGTCGATGTTTCTCTCTCATCGAAGTTTCTAACTCTCTATCTCTCTCCCTTCCTCTCTGTAAAAAATCAATAAAATATATTTTAAAAAAAAAGAATATGGGACAAAAAAAAGAATAAATACAGCCCGGCCGGTGTGGCTCAATGGTTGAGCATTGACCTATGAACCAGCTCACTGTTGGATTCCCGGTCAGGGCACATGCCCAGGTTGCTGGCTCGGTCCCCAGTAGAGGCCGTGTAGGAGGCAGCTGATCAATGATTCTCTTTCATCGTTGATGTTTCTATCTCTCTATCCCTCTCCCTTCCTCTCTGAAATCAATAAAAATATATTTAAAAAAATAAAACAAATACTCATGGCATTTATTTATTTAAAAAAAGAAGAGAAATGCAGCAGGCTGGACTTGATAGCCGGATGAAACTACAGCCCAAAGCATGCAGGAAACAGCGGTAGCTAAAGATGGGAATGCCTGTTGGTGTGCTACAAGCTCAGAGGCATTGGACATGGGAGAAGCACAACCTGGATTATGAAGAGAAACTAGCGCTCTATAGTAGCCAGAGAGGTTGCAAAAGGAAATGCCTGAGGACTAGACAGGTTGGCTGATGTCTCTGACATCACTGAGTGACAACCAGCATGTAGCAGAGTCAGGTCCTGACAGGCTAGAACAGTAAGTGTGGGCTTTGGAAAACAGGGAAGCACCCACGTAGCTGCCCACACCCAGGAAAAACAGGAATATCTGTGCTAAGAAGAGGAGTTACTGGCATTCTTCTCCTCTCTCCTCCCCGACCATTCCTGGAGCAGGCCACGACATGCAGAAAGGACAGTAATGGACAGGCTAGCAGATAATCTTAAAAAATATATATGCACATAGACACCCACACCTGAAACCTGTATGTTCATGTTGGCCAATGTTAACCCAATCAAGTTAATTAATAAATAAAAGTATATTAAAATATATCACCTACTAAGTTGTAATAGCCACATTTCAAGTACTCAACAGCCACATGAGGCTAGTGGCTACTGTAGAACAATTTCATCATCATAGAAAATTATATTAGACTAGAGGCCCAGTGCATGAAATTCGTGCACGGGAGGGGGTGTCCCTCCGCCTGGCCTGCACCCTCTCACAGTCCGGGACCCCTTGCTCCTTACCACCTGCCGCAGGGGTGGGAGAGGCTCGAGGTGGAAGAGGCTCCTGCCACAGCCACTGCACTCCCCAGCCATGAGCCCAGCTTCTGGCTGAGTGGCACTCCCCCTGTGGGAGCGCACTGACCACCAGGGGGCAGCTCCTGCGCGGAGTGCCTGCCCCCTGGTGGTCAGTGCGCATCATAGTGACTGGTCGTTCTGGTCGTTCTGCCATAACGGTCACTTAGGCTTTTATTATATACATAGTTCTGGACTTTAATCTCCTTTAAGGCAAAAGAAAAACGTGCCTTGCCAAACCGGTGGGTCAGTGG
>NW_006294681.1:1564841-1568208 GCF_000327345.1 Myotis davidii | reverse complement strand
GGTCAAGGGCATGTACCTGGGTTGCGGGCACATCCCCAGTAGGAGGTGTGCAGGAGGCAGCTGGTCGATGTTTCTCTCTCATCGATGTTTCCAACTCTCTATCCCTCTCCCTTCTTCTCTGTAAAAAATCAATAAAAATATATTTTAAAAAATAAAAGAAAATCAATACAAACAAACAAAGGCACATAAAAGGTTGGGCCACGACAGCAGGCTGCAGGTGGTATGTGTCCTTCTCCCTTAAAGGCTATTTTTGATCCCATGCGGGTCTAGGAAGGGGCAGAAGTTATCGGTCACCAACCTACAAGAAATACTAGGAGGACCTAATGGCAAAAAGGGGAAGCAGTGAAAAGCAGGGGGGACATGTAGAGTCGTGTCTTCAGCACCTCTCGGATTCCTGCTTTCCCCAGCACCTTTCTCCATCCAGGGCAATGAGCACCTTGCTCGGCAGCCTGGGCTCTGTCCAACTAGTCATTCACTCACTCCAAAATATTAATCAGCACCTACCACGGGACCTGGTTCGGTGCTTGGTGTAAATCAGTGACTAGAACATTACCATAGTTCAGCGCTCTCATTTGAATTTCCTGCTAAGTGTTTTTATAACACTTTCCCTTGATCTTTTTCATCTTCCCCCCTATTTCTCTGCTCTGTTTTCTTTTTCTCTTATTTTATACATTTGACTGTGGAAAAATGGGAGTAGGACTTTCACTGGGTTTTGTTAATTTTCTCACAACTGCCAGTTTTTTTGTACTCAGGGGACATCCCATATAATAAAACCCTAATATACAAATCGACCGAATGGCAGAACGACCAGTTGCTATGATGCGCACTGACTACCAGGGGGCAGATGCTCAATGCAGGAGCTGCCCCGTGGTGGTCTGTGCGCTACCACAGCGGGAGCACTGCTCAGCCAGAAGCCAGGCAGGCAGACATCCCCAGAGGGGTCCTGGACTGCAAGGCGGTGCAGGCTGTGCTGAGGGACCCCAGTACACAAATGTTGTTCACCAGGCCTGTAGTTAAAACATAAAATATACCTAAGTTAAAACCTAAACACCTACATGCTTAAACATGAACTCACTGAAGCCTTCTGTATGGCAGTGAAGAAAAAGCAAACAGCAGTGCTTTGTCTCACTTACCAATTCTGTAAATGAGAACTTTGCTGCCAGTGGGGTCTCTGTCTCTCAGGACTCCAACGTAGCCAGCCCTCAGAAGGCCAAGGATACTTCTGGGATGGAGATCTGCACTTATTTCAGGACATTCTGCTCTCCACTTATAATAGTTTTTTAGTAACTGAAAAACACAATAGAAATTGTCTACAGATAGTGCACGTGGTAAGCATTTCGTCAAACTGGCAGGAAAGCCTTGGCATTATGTATGGCCTTTGCCAGCCATCATGTCAGGATTTTAATCTAGGGTATCCTTTTAGTATATAAACTAAAAGTTCCCATCATCAAGGATCTCAGATGAGAGGAGTTCATCAAAAATTCAAAGTTGAGTAATTCTTATTTGTCTCCTGTGGTGGATAGTCTTCCAAAGATAAATGCTGACCCACCCTCCTTCCCCCCTACCCACACACCCACCAATGCACACATGTCATCAAGATAAGGAATCCATTTGATTACTTCCCCTTGGACCTAGGCTGGCTTTTTTTTTTTTTTTTTTTTAGAATGTTGGGTAGTGCATGCAGCCCTGTGATATTCTCCAATAAGGGCTGCTCTCTCCAACCTTTTTTTTTTTAAATATATTTTATTGATTTTTTTTTTTACAAAGAGAAAGGGAGAGGGATAAAGAGTTAGAAACATCGATCAGCTGCCTCCTGCACACCCCCCATTGGGGATGTGCCCGCAACCAAGGTACATGCCCTTGACCGGAATCGAACCTGGGACCCTTGAGTCCGCAGGCTGAGGCTCTATCCGCTGAGCCAAACCGGTTAGGGCTCTCCAACCTTTTTTTAAGGAGGATTGTATCAGCAGAGTCTTCTTAGGCTGGCTTTACATCTTGCTTTGACTAATAGACTTTGGCAGAAGTGACACCGTGCTAGGTTTTAGGAAGCCAGACACCATGTAAGATTACGAAATGAAAGTACATGCAGAGAAGCCCTGGGGGACGAGAGGCTGTGACTTAGATGGTCTGACCTCAGCCAAGGTCCCATCTGATGCAATGTGGAGCAGAGATGAACAGCCCCGCTCAGCCCTGCCCGAATAGGGGAATCACAAACAAATAATAGCTGCGGTTTAAGCCACTAAATTTTGGAGTGATTGGTTACTTGGCAATAGGTGGCTAGCACATCCACCTTTGGTCTTTTCGAAATAAAGAATGGAAATTAATCTAATGGATTAACTCCACAAATATGTTTGGAATATGTACAATGTTCCACACACTGTGTTAGGTACTTGAGTTAAAGCAGTGACCAGAGTGGATCCCTGATTTCGCTGGAGGTGATGTATTGGTGACAACTGGCGCACACAGGCCATGCTATGTAGTAAAAAGTTCAGTTCCCAGGCTGCCTCTTCAGAAAAGCCTTGGTGTCACCACTTATTACCTATGTGATCTTGATAACTATTTCTCAATATCTGCCTTCTAGAGTTATGTGTAAAGCATACATGGGCATAATGAATACCGTTAGTATTGTCATAATGGGGAAGGTGATTTGAGTTAATTGGCTCATATAACTATTTAGTGCAGGTTTACATTAAAGGTAAGTAGAACGTTTTGGTTTTTATTTTCTTCCCTACAAAAAGAGCTAAATAAATTATACAAAGGAACATCTGTCTAAACCACTGCTCTACTTTCTACAAATAGAAAAACAACAAAAATGGATTTTGTTAATAGTGGTATGCATTCAGAGAGACTATGGAGTGGTATGGCTGGAGATTAGGCCGTGACAAAATACGGTTTGAAGGAATCCCATTTTCTTTTTCCCCAAAGAACCACCAGTAAGGGTTACTCCACATTTACAAATAATAAAAACATTGCCAGTGTATTGTGGAGAATATTAAAATCAAATTACACATTTAAAACTTACTATATTTACATTTTCTTCATGATTTTCAGCAGTCTCAATTATTCTAAGATGTCAATATATTTGGATTTTAAGAGATCTATTAGAAATGTGGAACTAAAGTTCAGATGAAAGGACACATTTTATATTTGAGAGTCATTGGAATAAACATAACTGTAACTACAAAGTAGTAATTGCCTAGAAGAGAGAATACAAATATAAATTTTAAAAACCAAGTAAAGGGTAGAATTCTGAGTCATGGGGTATGCCAATGGCTGGGGATGGATGGAAGAGGAAGAGAGAAACTGGTTGGATTATAGGAGAAACACCAATATGGTGCACAGGGGAGGGAAAAGCCATCTGAGTTGT
>NW_006294681.1:1559877-1564793 GCF_000327345.1 Myotis davidii | reverse complement strand
TCTCTCTCTCTCTCTCTCTCTCTCTCTGACATTGTCACCCTATCATTTTCTCTTTCTGTCTTTCTCCTCTTTCATTTATATATTTAATAAACTTTTCTTAACCGCCTTACGAAAGAGGATGTTTCTAAGAGTTAAATGCAACAAAGAGGTAAGAAAGGGAAAAAGTCAGTAAATTTGCCAACCAAGAAATAATCGGTGACCTAAATAGCAGTTTCCAAAAGCAGTCGGGACAAAAGGCACATTGTTCCTGACATATTCATTCTAGTCTATAAGATGAATTCCTTTTCCTCCTCCACTGTGATTTCATTGAAAGGGATCTTTCAGGTAACAGAGGCAGGGACTTATGTTCAAGTAATCCTTATTTTACTCATTAATGGCCCCAAAGCCATTCACATAACTTTAATGACAGCGTATTGTTATACTTGTTCCATTTGATTATTAGTTGTTTTTGTTAATTTCTTACTGTGCCTAATTTATAAATTACACTTTATCATAGTTATGTATGTATAGGAAAAATGTATACTCTATCTAAGGTTTGGTGCTACCCACGCTTTTAGGCATCCACTGGGGTCTTTGAAAGTATCCCCCGATAAGGGGGACGACTTTACTGCGTGAGTAAACCACCCGGATCCACACACTTGAAAAATTATCGTGAAGACACACAATTAACTCTCATACCTTTGACATTTAACTTTCACAAACTGAAATATTTAAACCTGGATCACTGATTATTACTTTTCCACTGAGAAATAAGTTCTAAGGTCCAGTTGACATAAAGAAATTATGGACCTGACAAAATACTACTGAGCAATTCTCAAACAAACCACCTAAAGTTCACAACAACAAAAAAATTGGGTGCAAGTGAATATCATGATTGGAAGGCACCTGTTTTGCACCACAATTAGGAATAAACAAATATAAAAAGTTAGGGTTTATTTACCTTCCTTCTTACATTTCCATGTACTTTCAAACAAAACAGTGACCATATTTGTGCAGCTTTCACAGTCTTTAACGGCATCATTTTGATCTCTCCTCACAACCAACCCAAGAGGTTTACCCAATTTTATGGATAAAAAGACTTAAACTCAATCCCATCCAGGTGGCTCAGTTGTTTGGAGTGTAGTTCTATACACTAAAAAGATTACAGGTTCATTCTCAGTCCAGGCACATACCTAGGTTTCAGGTTCCATCCCCGGTCAGGAGGTGGATGGGAGGCAACCAATCAGTTTCTCTCTCTCTCTCTCTCTCTCTCTCTCTCTCAAAAATGAATAAATAAATAAAACTAAAGCTCAAAGAAGTTACACATGTGTTTAAAGACAATAACTACAGGAGCAGAATTGGGAGTGAAACTGACACAATATGATAAATTCTACAAAAGAAGCTACACTGAGTGGGAAATTAGCAGGGAGAGTCAATGGTACTTTGAAAACTTAAAAGTCTTTGGGAAAACCATAACAATAACTACAGGATAAAAAACTTATCACATGGAGCATAAATATATGGAACTGGACTATTCACTTGTGAAAGAGGAATTCATAAGACTATATAGAATAGACAGAGGTTAAGAGTTGGCTATTTTTATGCTCATTGTTTTAAACAGACAGGACAGGTGCAGTGTACCTGAGAGCACAGGCTCCCCTGAGTTTAACCCAACTTCAAATTCTTGCTCTACCATTTAATAACTGTGATTTCAGGCAAGTCACTTAACTCTTTACATCTCAGCTTCTTCTAAAATGAGAAAATGATTACATAATCCTCACAAACACTACCTATAAAGGACCTGACACTCTAAAAGCAATTAATATTCTAAAACCCCATTAATTCATTATCACTTCAAATACAAAAACTAGAAAAATGAGAAAATTCATTACAACTGAGGGACTGAGTGAGCTTTCTTCATATAAAACACACACACACACACACACACACACACACACAACTATAGGGATTTTATATTATAAATAAGGAAGTTTGAGTTGAATTGACTGTCTTTGTAAAGGAAATAAATAGTTTCATGCTCTAAACTTTTCCCCTTCATTTCCAGTTGGCAGAAAAGTAAGGCAAAGAGTTCACAGACAGTAACTTGATCCCACTTCAGTAGATTCAGACACAGTCTTGGTAGCAAATTCCTCAAGGACATGGTGCAATGAAAACAATTCAGGAACAGAGAGGACACAGGAAAGTATGTAAATAACACTAAGGCTGGAGGTAAATGTTATTTTTTCTGTTCTGTTGTGTGTTTGTTTCTTCTTTATAAAATGTATTGGGGTGACGTTGGTTAATAACATTAAATAGGTTTCAAGTGTACAGTTCTATGATTGTTCATCACCTGCACTGTGTGCTCACCACCCAAAGTCTAGTCTCCCTCTGTCACCATATATTTGACCCCTTTACCCTCTTCGGTCTACCCCCCTCTCTCCCCCACTACACACACACACACACACACACACACACACACTCGTTCCCCTCTAGTAACCACCCTTCTGTTGTCTGTATCTATAAACATTACTTTTAAAAAGCAAACAAAATGAAATCAATAAATCATATACTTTTTATGGTTAGTTACTCTACAGCATATATATGTTTAATGCCTCATTTAAATTGCACTCTCCCTAGGACCTCAGGCTGTGTCTTCTTATTTAGCAATATGAGTAAATTTGTTACTCATGATGTTGGGACAGCTGGGTAGCCATCTGACAAAATGAAAACAAAGTCAGATTCCTAGTTCATTCCTAACATCAAAGAAATCCTAGTAGAACAACAACTCCAACATCAGAAAGAGAAGTTATAAGTTACTAAAGAAAACTTTGGGGCCCTAACTGGTTTGGCTCAGTGGATAGAGCATCGGCCTGCGGACTGAAGGGTCCCAGGCTCAATTCCGGTCAAGGGCATGTACCTTGGTTGCGAGCACATCCCCAATAGGGGATGTGCAGGAGGCAGCTGATCGATGTTTCTCTCTCATTGATGTTTCTAACTCTCTATCCCTTGCCCTTCCTCTCTGTAAAAAAAATCAATAAGATTAAAAAAAAAAAAAGAAAGAAAACTTTGGGGAAAAAGAAGAGCTTATGAAACCCAGAAGCAATCAGAGAACAATCACATTTGTTTCATAAAAACTTCAAATTCTGCACAGAAAGAAAATGGCATTACCAAAGTCAGAAGACAAACAATGAATTGGGACAGCGGCCTATTTACTTTAATACATAAAGACATTTTATGAATAAATTTATATTGTATGTATGTTATATTTTATGTAAACAAATGGAAGAAAATAAAGGCAAAACAAGCAGTTACTGAGAAAAGAATTTTAAAATGTTAAATATATGAAAGATAATTAACCACTTGTAATTGAACGCATGCATAGTATGATAATGAGAACCAGTTTCTCACCTAGCAGGTTGACACACAGATCATAGTGTTGGCTAAGACAGCGTGGGTGATGCGAGGCAGAGAAAAGCATCATTATGCAATACGGAATTGACAAAATTAGTGCCAGCACTTTGGAGGACAGTTGTTAGATTCCTCAACACTGTAGATACACATCTCCCTTCATTGGGCAATTCTGCAGGTTGAACTTGTCCTATGAGGACGTATTCCTCTTTTGGCACAAAGACAAATGTACAAAGACAGACTAGAATATCCAGTTGTGGATGGAAGACACCCCACTGGTCTTGCTTACTGCATTTTGTAAGGCAAATGGTAGGAGTTCAAAAAATAATCAATGAATGGGGAGTGAAGGGTGTGCATAGCAGTAGTGCCCTTGTCTGATGACAAGTCCACGCCCAACAACAGGGACCGCTCCATAAGTCAGCATAATATATTCACGCAGTGAACAGCAAAAATCCACAAGAGTAAGAGACATGGCTCTGGCAGGTCTGGCTCAGGTGGTTAGCATTGTCCCATGCACCAAAAAGTTGCTGGTTTCATTTCCCGTCAGAGCACATGCCTGGGTTGTGGGCTTACTAGTGAACCCCAGTAGAGGGCGTGCAGGAGGCAGCCTATCCATGTTTCTCTCTCACATCAATATAGATTCTCCCTCTCTCTCTCTAAAAATCAATAAAAACATTTTTTTTACAAAAGAATAAGATTTATGTATACATGCTGGAATATAATGATCTCTGAGAAATTAGGTTTTTTAAAAGGGCAAACTGTAAAATATATTCATATGCCTGTGTGATTATGTACACTACCTGGGAAGAGAAACAAGACACAGGTAACAGTTAACTGTCTCTGGGTAGATGGCTTGGCAAACTAAGGATTGGCGATACACACCTGGAAACACAAAAGAACAGCCTCATCCCTCATTCTCTTTTATTTTATTTATTTCAGAGAGGAGGAGAGAGAAAAACATCAATGATGCGAGAGAATCATCTTTCGGCTGCTCTTGTATACACACACACACACACACACACACACACACACACACGGGGTGGAACCCGCAACCCGGGCAATAGAACCATGACCTCCTGGTTCAGAGGTCCACGCTCAACCACTGACCCACCCCTCCCGGCTCCCAGCTCATCCGTCATTCTTAAACTCAAAACATACTGGGCTGCGTAAGCGTCCTGACACAGATTACTATCAATCAGACCATTTCGCTAGAATTCGGCTGTAGACCTTCTGTCTTCCTCGCAATTTCACTCTCCCCTCCACATGCGGAGTTACTTGCTGAGCTGTAATAAAATCTCGGCTTCCTCCCTCTCGGCTGTATTTTGTTTTCGATTCGTAACTTTCTGCCAGGGAAAAGGGAAGGCATGTCCCCCAAACCTGACGTTCAGGGGACTCAACAAGGACAGAGTTCCCGCGTGTGGGGTCAAACGGGCCATCCCCGGGGGAAGGGCTCCAGCCTTGTCCGGATTTTCCGTTTCCAAGAGAAACTGAAAGGGCCGGAGCTGGGTTTCTCAGACACCAGCGGCCCC
>NW_006294681.1:1556825-1559332 GCF_000327345.1 Myotis davidii | reverse complement strand
TTCCCTTCCCCCTTACAAACATTTGATGCGCTGTGGCAGACTCACTCCTGAGCCCTCCTGCCATTAAGGCTCCAAGCTGACTCCCAGCCTCAGACCGTAAGGATGCCCCCCTCACAGGCCCACTGAAGTATGGTAGCAGTCATCTCAGGCAGAAACGATAGTTTAACTTTAACCCTGCTGTTTGGCTTCTGTACTTATTTGCTTTGTTTAACAATAGAAAAGTTATTTTGATTTTCTGAATTATATAAATCATCCCATTCGACTGAATAGCTTATTGATTGTCATGTGAATAAACCACTGGTTGTGATCTTACAAATTCCTCTGTAGCTGGGAACCAGGACAGCACACTTATCCCAAGACCAGAGGGCTCCAGATAATGTGTTTCTGTCAGCTCAGTGATCTAGAGACCCAACACTATAATTTAGCTAACATGCTTAACCCCTTCCCCAACAATTTTTTTGTTAAAAACGTTTCTTTTTCAGACTAATTTTTTTTATTTTGGTTCTATATAGTATTTTTGATGCTGGTTATGAAAACAGTTTGTAACTCGTCTTCCTATAAACCATATTTTTTTACCATATTTTCTTAGTATACTCGTCGACGACTGAAAAAGAACATTTTGTGAAAACGAGTATACACGTTTCTGCCGGGGAAGGGGTTAAGTCTGCTTCTGTAGACTGCTTTGTGCAAACCAGGGTCCTCATTCCAACCCCTGGTATGTAATCAATACCTTTGTGGTCTTTGCCTATATAAATCTGGTGGTGGGGCTGGGGAGGGTACTGCGAGATTTGAGAGAGCGAAATGCCCCCTCATAGTCCCGGATTTGCAATAAATGTGACTCCTTAATTCGACTTCTTGAGGCGTCCTTGTGTGATTCGCGGGGTACAGTACAACACCACATCACCCCTTCCTCCAAATCCAGGCAAGTCTTCCCAGCTCTTGGCCTTCACCCTGTTAGTTACCTATACAGACAAGGGTGGGCAAAAATAGGTTTCCAGCTGTGAGTACTCGAAACAGTTTATTCTTGTATTATTATTTATTAATTATCGTGCTTTTTATTTGTATTACAACTGTAAACCTACTTTTGCCTGCCCCTGTATAAATGACTAGTAAGTGCCAAAAATTTTTTGGACACCATATACTTCCGCTGTAGGACTTCACCCCCATTTCCAGTCTCTCAATGGACAAATCCAATGTTCTTTTTTTTTTTTTTGCTTTTTTTTTATTGCTTAAAGTATTACAAAGGGTATTACATATGTGTCCATTAAATCCAATGTTCTTATCTAAGATGAAGCAACGCAATGATGTACAAACCAAAAAGGTTGTCAAATTGGCCATTTCTTGATCTATCTATTGCAACTATCCTAGAATTGGCCTGTCTCCCCAAGAGGGAATCCATGAGACTAATTTCTATTGAATATATAGAGGAACATGCTAGACTTGCCCAAACAAAACCACATTTTTGCCTTTGAGAAACTCAGAGGGTGGTGAGAGAGGCTGCCATTTCATTCATTAAAACAGTAGTTACTGAGCGACTACCGTGTCCAGACCTTGTTCCAGGTACTGAGGGTACACCTGCGAACAAAACAGACAAAAGCCCCAAGCTTCAGGGAGTTTCCATTCTTGTAGAGGGAGATAGACAATAAATAAGTAAATAATGAAGATACGGTATGAGAGCTATCGATACGTGAAATGGAGAAATGTAAGCAAGACAGGAGGATAGTGCGGTGAGGACTGAATAAACACCTGAAGGAGGTGAGGACGCTGGCCCAGGGATATCAGGGCTGCAGGCTCTGACTTCCATTCTGAGGGAGCTGGGAAGCCAGTAGAAAACATAATCGGAATCCAATGAGAAAGCTATGGCAAGTGAGGGATAGAGCTTCGGTCTTCACTTGGAGTAAGTTGGGCAGCTTTGCGGGTAAAACTGTTCTGAAGGAGGTATGGAGAGAGCGCTGGGAGAGCACAGAGGAAGGCTACCTGATTCTGCTTCAGGCATCTGGAAGGCTTCACAGAGGGAAGACATTTGCTTGGCCTGAGGGGGCGCATTGGGAACGTTCACCAGGTGAAAGAGAGGGGGGCTGAGAGCAGGAACAAAGTGCCAGTCAAAAGGGATAGACCATCGAAAGCCTTACTTGGAGCTCTGAGTAATTCAAGCTATAACGGAAGCCAGTCATCCCTAGTAGTTTAAAGTGTTTAAAAGTAAATTAACAATGAGTGCACATGTAGCATATTTCCTTTTTTAATAGTTTTTTTAAGTTGAAATAATAACTTATTTTAAATATTTTTTTTCAATTTTTAAGTCTTTATTGTTTAAAGTATTACATATAGTTTTACATATGTCTCCTTTTTCCCCCATTGACCTCTCCCCAGCCACCCCCAACCCCCAGCACATGCCCTCACTTGCCTAGTGACTGTGTCTGTTGGTTATGCTTATGTGCATGCATACAAGTCCTTTGGTTGATCTCTTCCCTACCACCCCACCCCCTCCACCTTCCCTCTGCAATTGG
>NW_006294681.1:1541529-1556767 GCF_000327345.1 Myotis davidii | reverse complement strand
TTCGCAACTGCACGGATGGACATGGAGAGCACTATGCTAAGCAAAATAAGCCAGTCAGAGAAAGATAAATCACATGTAACATATTTTCTTCTCCTTCAATTTGATTTTCAACATATTCTTCTACTTGTCCTTAACAATTGGCATCTGATTTTTTGAAATTGGACAGAAAGTTTACTGAGAGATCATTGACATAGCTATAATATCGGTTATGGTATCGTTTTATGGTAGTGAGCTGTATGTAGATAGTGAGCTATCTATCATGTCTGCATTTGTGAAACTCTTATAAACATAAAAGAATGTTTACTTATTGGTTGAGTTCATTGCCATTGAACTGGATGAAAATGAAACCAAGATAGAGCCCAGAGGGCCAAGAGAGACGGCCTCTAAATTCACAGGAGGTGGCAGGATATCTGTAACAAAAATGTGAGCCATTCCAATGTCTGCAGTCAGTGGCATGGAAGAAAAGAGTGCGTCACGTTTTGTGAAATACTGAAGACCATGCTGGTGTGTTTCAACAATCTACCTTAAATCTACATATATATCATTTTTAGAATTCCTGGCACAAGTTTTCAGAAGATGTTACTCAGTTTTTGTTTTGAAGTGTTTTCAATGTCGCTATGCTCATGTTTTATGCTGGTGATCTCTCATGCTCACTGCAAATGCTTCCAGGCCTCTACTGCAAAGATTCCAGTACTTCTGGAACTAATGGGATGAAGAAACAAAAACATAGATGGGAGGGAAAGTTAGTTCATATTTGCACAGCTAACCTACAATTTATGCTGAAGTTGTATAACAATTAATCATTAGCAGGTAATAACTTTATAGGTACAACAATTAGTTTACTTTCAGCCTCACAAGAAAGATGTAAATACTATTTATTATTGTTAAGAGATAACTTTTAAAAGGGGGTAAAATTAGGACACATACAGATCTCAAAATGAACATGTGTTAAAGACTTTATTTCACTTATAAGCAATGAACCAGAAAGATGTCATAAGAGAGTCAAAGAAGAAATCAAAACAGCACACATTTCTATGGAATAAAGGATGTTGAAATAAATGTGCAAATGGTGGCAAAAGTGACTGCTGCAGGGAGAGAGGGAGGTCAGTTGAAACTCCACCAGGTAGGACAGATTTTGCTTGCTCACTGAATAACTGCACAAATTCACAAGTGTAACAAAAATAAACCTATTTTTCTTGTTTTCTGAAAGCGAAATATCTCCTGTTGTGCACACCAAACAAGTCAGTCCAAGACTATTGATGTGGCAATCGGCTGCTAAAATATTCGCTGCTAGTATTAGTGGAGAGAAATGGTGTGCCTGTGTGCAAGGCACGTAAGGGAAATGCATACAACGTGATTATAGTAATCAGTCATTAGCGAACATTGTAGTTTGTTATTAATAATTATGTATAACAGGATATTGTAAAAATTAAGTTACGAAATTTTTATTAAAACTTTTCTTACATACTGTTATATTGGCTGGGCTGCAGAAATATTCATTGTGGGCCACATGTGGCCCGCAGGCTGCAAGTTTGACATGCTTAGAGTCTACTCAATTCATACTTTTACAGTGAAGCACAAATTTTATCTTATATCACTAGAAACCTTATTTTAAAAATTTTAAAGTCATGTTTATCATGGAAATTTTAAAGCATACATAGAGAATAGTAATGAAAACTAATGTGCAGCTTGCCTCAGCAATCAATGGTATTTTGCCAGTCTTGTTTTATCTGCCTCTCCCACTTCTTTAATAAGCTGAAATATTTTAAAGAATACCTATAAATCATTTTCCTGGTAAATATTTTAATGTACATTTTTCTTTTTTAAACATTAACGTAACACCATTTTTTACACCTAAAAATATTAGCAACAATTTCCCAATATCCTCCAATACCCAGTCTATATTAAAATTTCCCTGATTGTCTCAAAAATATTTAAGTTATTCAAAGTAAGATTTACATGAATCCACACATTGTATTTGGGTGGTAAGCCTAAATGTAAACACCACCTTTTTAAAAAAAAAACACAAACACATTAATTTTTTGGAGGAATGAGTTCAATTTTCCTTAAGATTTACATTATAGATTTGCTGATTACTTTTTTGTAGTATCATTAAGTCTTTCTTCTTTTCCTGCATTTTAATAAATGGTTGTTAGATCTAGAGGTTTGATTAGCATTAGGTTCAATCTTTGGCAAGAATATTTTATAAGGAAACTCTTCTTTGTATCACATGAGGACATACATAATATCTGTGTTCTCCCAGCTTCATATGTTAATATCAATTGGTTTAGATGCTGCTGACCTAATCTAGCCACGTAAAAGTTTCCCATTTCCCTCTATCCAATGGTTTTAGCATTTCCTTATGACAATCTTTGCGTAGGCTCATGACTTTATTAGGGTTTGTAAAATGTTCATCTTCTAACTTATCATTTTCTCCTCATTTATTAGAAGTTTTTCTGCGAATAGAAACTTTCCCTTATAAACTATTTTATTAACTTGAAATTCCATTTTTATAGAAAAGGTAATATAAACGCTTGATTGTTTTAATTAATTGGATGACAGTTATCTATGTATTTATTTATTTATTTATTATTTTTATCCTCACCGAGGACATTCAGAGAGAGAGAGAGAGGGAGAGAGAGAGAGAGAGGCATCAATCAGTTGCCTTCTGTACATGCTTGAATCCACAACCCAGGTATGTGCCCTGACTGGGAATCAAACCAGCAACCTTTGGCTGCACAGAAGGACACTCAATCAACTGAGCCACTCCAGCTGGGTGGCAGTATTTATTAAAGCTGAAAATATTCATGCCTATCACCAGCAGTCTCTCTCCTCCTTATATGAACATATGTTCATATGTGTGACACATGTATAACAAATACGTGTATAACACATATGTTCAACCAAAAGGTACCATATGTTCAATAGAAGACATAAAAAAATAGGAGCGCTATTTGTTATATCCCAAATTGGAAACAATGAAACTGTCCATCAACAGTAGAAGGGATAAATTAATTGTGGTATATTCATACAGTCAAATAATGCCTGCAATGAGAATGAACAAACTAAAAATGCACACGACAACATGCATGCATCTCACAAACGTAAGGCAGAGTTAAAGAAGACAGGCACAAAGGAGTTTGCACTGTGCTGCCCCCTCGATAACAAACTTAAAACATGGCAGAACGATTGTGTGTTAGAAATCTGGAGAGTGGGTACCCGTGTGGGTGTGTAGTGATTAGGAGGGACAAAGGTACTCCCATTCTTGCTCATTTCTACTAGATTGTCCTGTTTTCTGGGTGTTTTTAGTGGAGAGAACTAGGAAATGTTTTTTTAAGCAGAAAATATGTCATGACTTCATACTGGTTTTTCCCAATCAAATTTAGGATTGCCTTGCTACTACTATTCTTTGTTGATGGTATACTTGTATCTCTGCTTTCTTACACTGAAAAATCATACCATCTATTGATATGAACATAATTATTTGTTTTAAACATAATTTTTATGTAAAAAATGGCAGCATCAATCATTTTACTAAAACTTAAAATCAGGTTATTGAATGATGTTAAAGATTTCTTCGTGGTACTTTTTGACCGTAAGATCTGTCTGTGGGCAAATAAAACTTTCCTGCTCAGTGTTCCTATAAAATGTCCTTGACCCACAGAAACATCTTCACATACCATGAGATTCGATATGAAGCCCTGTGTCTAGTTAATTGCCCTGGCCTGAAAGTCTAAAAAAAACTCCTCTTACCTCTTGGAGAAAGTCAAATGACTACATCTCGGTTCCTAAGTCCCCATGGTGCCAGCAAGACTGAAACTTCTTCTTAGGAATTTACATTTCAAGGAGGAGAGACCTGGGATCTAGGAGACATCTAAGTATGAAATATGTAACTTTTCCATGAGGACACATAACTGCCCTTCCCAGAAGGAAGAGGTTCTAAGTTATCAGTGGGTCTCCAAAAAGTAAAAGCTGAGAGGTGGCGAGATCAGTGGTTCTATTTGGATCCTGGGGAGCTTTTATTTACATACCGAAGTATGGAGGTAGGTAAGAAAGACAGCTGCCTTTCCCCCCTTTATATACAGAGAAAAATTATTTTTCCCCAACACTCTCCAATGCGGGTGTTTGACCATCCATGCAGGAACATTTCCCTTTAGCTCACATGTGTTACCGTGGACTAGGGACTAGCGTAAAGGACACTAATCCACTTATTATCTACTGTGAAGTATTCAATAAGAACTTTGTCTCTCACCCAAAACACCTTGTGTGAAACTACTGTCGTCAAAGGTCATTTATAGTCAAAATCTTTGCCCATCTCAAGAGGTACATCCACATTGTCTTTCCAGTGGCCTGATGGCCAGTTCTCCAGCACTGTTCTTTCCAAGTCCCCGTCACCACTGCCCATAAATCAGAGTAGATGCACATTGCATCCTCCCGCACGAGGTGGACGACCAGATGTGCCATCTGACGTTTGGCCCTCTGGGAAGATTTCCTTCACCATTGTCTCTATAAAGTAGGCCAGAGTGGGGTCAGCCTCCTCTGTTAACTGGTTCGAGAGTCACATGCCCCTTGAGTGTGGCTCTTCCTAAGCCTTAGGAGTACCCTAATTAAGTTAATAACAATGTATCTACCTATATAGTTTAAGTTTAAAAAAAATTGGCTCTCAAAAGAAATTTCAATCGTTGTACTGTTGATATTTGGCTCTGTTGAATAATGAGTTTGCCAACCACTGGGTTATTAGGAGTCTCCATAAGATCATAGATGTGAGTTTCAGGAGAGGTGGCAAAGCAGTAGGGGCAGGTACTGTGGGGCATTGGGGCTATATGCTTATGAAATCTACCTGTGTTTCCTGACCTGCAACGGCCCAGCTTCGAATACACTCTTTTCACCTAATGACAGAACGCTGCCACACACACACCCAACTTTATAATTCAGTAGATCAGATAACCACTGACGATGGGCAATTCAGGTTACATAGTTACTTGGTGTTCTGTGGTCAGCCACTGAGTATCTGCCTGGACCCAATAGCCAACCAGGAGCAGCTTTTTAATCAAGAAGTGTCGTGAGCAGAACAAGGCATGGCCTTACAGAAAACCCTAGAGTTCTGAATGGTGATTCTCCAATTGGAGCATGGCTGTCTGCCCCATTTCCACTCTCTATGGAGGCATAAGGCCCAAATGTCAGGGCAGTTGGCAATGTAGCCTGGATCTGCTGCTAAGGCTTCCCTTCCTTCAAGCCCCACACACCGGCAGCCTGACAGCTGGGCGGTAAATGCGTTGGATTGGCAGGCTCAAATGGGGTAATATGTAGCCTCCAAAATGCAAAGGGGCCAATTGAACTGTGTGCCTCTTTCTTTGCAGTGGGAAAGAGCAGGTACAGCAACTTGTCTCTCACTCACAAGGGAAATGTCTCAAGGTGCCCGGAGCTAGAAATGGCATCCGTGTGGCAGGCAGCACCTGAAGTAATGTGGGCTTTATCTCCTCTCATCTGAAGTGCAGGGCTCTTAGGAAAGCATTTGTTGGCTATGTTCTCTCACCAGGCCCAACTAACCCATAATAAGGTAACAGACCAGCGTGCTGAATATTTTCCATTTCCACCTCAGATGTACCCTCACTCTTCTCTCTCATTCTGTGTGCCATGAGGCTGTTGATAGATTTCCTCAACATGTTCCTTGCCCTTTGGCTCCCAGTTGTGTTTGGCCAATGGGATGCAGTGGCCAGAGACGGGGAGAGTTTCAGATCAGTTTTTCCCTCCTGGCTCCCTCACCACAGGGTTGCACCAGATTAGCCACCCCCCTCTTTTAAAGATGACAGTGCCTATCAGGCAGCCCCCTCTTACAGCTGCGGCTGTTCTCTCTGGGTTCCCGTAACTACCCACGCGTTGTCCATTCAGGTCTGTGTTCGTTTTCTGGGGCAGCTGTAACGAAGTACCACAACCAAGTGGATTAAACAATAGAAATGTATTCTCACAGTTTTGGAAGTGGAAGTCCAAAATCAAAGTATAGGAAGGATTCATTCCTTTTTTGGATATACCATGCGGGTCCCAGCCTCAGGTCTCTGCCAGCAATCCTTGGCATTCCTTAGAGTGCATCACCCCAATCTCTTCCTCCATCATCACATGGAGTTTCCTCTATGTATCTGTGTTTGTGCTTCCATTTTTTTCCCCTTCGTATAAGGACCCGAGGCATATTGGTTTAAGCTCACCCTAATCCAATATGACCTCGTCTTAATTTGATTACACCCACAGAACCCCTATTTCAAAATAAGGTCACATTTTGAGGTTCTGGGAAGGACACCATTCAACCCAGTAAAGGATCTAAGGATGGTAATGATCTTGTGTTTTCCATCCCTTCGCTGTAGTAAATAGTCGTTTCATTAAACGATCCTGAATTACCTAATTTGAGTATTTAAACAGGGTCAGGACACTGTCTGGCCAACCACTGTGGCATATACGGCGGTCATAGTGTCTGGGCTGCATTGTATCAGAGAGCAGGAGTTTGCACAGCCCTGAGGTCAGATTGTGATCTTTGCCGCATGAAGGCAAACTGCTTCGGACGATCGTTACTGGGAGACCTGGGAGAGCCTGATTTAGGTCAATACCACAAGGTTTATTTCCTCCCGTAAGAAACCACATCTAACATCTTAGCTGTAATTGACATTACCACCTGATTAAATTTATAATAATTCAGTCATAGTCTATGACTCATCTGGCTTTCACTAACCAAAGAGGCAAATCAAATCATTCCAATATCTGCCATTGCCTAGAAATGTGGCACTGCTTTTGGTTTCCTATCTGGAGATAGTAGGAGAATGGCTGGGGTGGGGTGGGGGGCGGTCAGTTTTGAGGGCCTCTATTTGTTTTTTGTTTTTTTTCTACTAAAATACCATTTACTTAGTGGGTCAGGAAACCAATATGGCATTTCTGCCAGATAGCAAATATGTTTATTCCTACAATCTATTTGGTGAGTGAGGAAATGACCATAGGGTCAGTCTTCTTTCCCATCAGATCCATTATGAAATAAACCAAGATCAAGATCCTACCTGTCACTTGATCTCCGTAAGCCCCATTCTGACTGGAGACTATGATGGTATTTGGGGGTTCTGGGGATGAGCTTCATAGTGCTCTCCTTTCCCTATTGCTCTGGTAACAGTCGTGTTATTAGCAATGGATGCAGGTCTTTCTGGGCTTCATTTGGGGGAAAGCTTCATATTATACATCAGTTGCAGAACAGAAAATGTCCCCCAAAGGACCTAGCTTCCCCCTAATTAAGGAGCCCCAGTCTCTGAACTGGACCTTATTAAGATGTGTAAGCTGGGTTCTGACCCAGTTTTGAACCATGCATGCCATTGTCTAGGGTGCCTTACGAGTCACATGGACTACTAAAAGTGAAATTTCCTCCCCTGTTAGGAACATCGCTGTCCATCCTTCATTTGAAAATTACATGTGTTAGAGCCTACATAAAAGTTTATTCATTTAAACAAAGATTTAGGTACGCCCTATTATGTACCAGGGAATACTCTCTGCTATTTCGTTTATGTCATTTAATTTTCAACCCAGTCCTGCAAGGCAGATTCTGTAACTCCCATGTTCTAATTGAGTAAACTGAGGCACAGAGACGTTCAGTAGCTTGCCTAAAATCACGAAGCTAAGATTAATCAGTCCAGCTAAGATTGTTTATGATTAAAAATTCATAGCCTTAATTACCATGATATATTGCCTCAAATGTGCAATTATTTTATGAATTATTTTAATGTAGAATTGACATACTTTGAATCAATGTGGCTATCATTCTGAGCAAAATAAAACCATTGAGTAAATATTAGTATTACTAATACCTATCATTTTTCTGGATAGCGTGCTAGGTATTTTATATACATTATCTCTGATTTCACAGTGCTGCAATGTGGATCCCATTTCCCCTAATGAGGAAACTGGGTCTCTTGAGGTTATTACAATGAAATCGAATGCCATTCAGCCTTTGAGTGCTGGGTAAGATAAATAAACCCAGTTTTTGGCATCGAGTATTGTGTCTGCCTATCTAAGCCGTTGTCATATTAGGAACATTTTGTTCAGACCACTCGCTCTGGGACATGGTACTTGATCCTGATTACATGTAAAATCCAACCACAAGAATGAATCTGAGCATGGCCAGTGTGGCTCATTGGTTGACCTCCAGGAAGGAGGTCATGGTTCCATTCCCCGTCAGGGCACATGCTGAGGTTTTAGGCCCGATCCCCAGTAGTGGGGTTTTTTTTAAGAAAACAAAAAATGAATCTGAGAATACCTCTACTTACTCAAGTGCCCAGCTTTAGCTCATCTGGACTCACAGATTCAAATCACAGACTGGTTGTCATACTTGATGATAACAGATGATACAGTCTTTTCTGTGATAAAGCCAAATGTCAGAAAGCCAGAGTTGGAATCCGATTCTGATTCTCACCAGATATGTGATTCTAAGATAAAATGCCTCGCTGGGGAGGCTCAGCTTCCTCCTCTCTGGATGGGGCTCCTTCCTTTACCACCTGGGGGTGCTGAGAGGGTCAAATCCAATGAGTAAAAGTGTGTTGTAATAAATACAAACTTAGGATAACAAATAAACATTCTTCTGTTTGCTCAAGATCTATTTGTTATCAGCTAGATTCATAAAATACATTTGGCTTCAACATGCCAAATGATCAGCAGCATGCTTTGTCTTGTGACTCTAGCGTTGAGCTCTAACTGACCCATCTACCAATTTAAATCACCTAATTCTGTGTCTGCTCATTTGCTACCCATGCCCCCAGGTGAATTTATTGCAGGATCACATGTAGTATATTCTGATCGTATCTTGGTCTGCCTTTAAATAGTGATACCTAACTCTATCCCAAGTCCCCTAACCTTGTTCAATTGCTTCTGAGATACATTTTCCCACATTTTACATCTCTGAAGTTGCACTGTACTAAATGGCTTCATATCATTGCTATCGGTCAGGCCACAGTGATGACATACTGGATGTTGCTTGCGCACATCAAAAAGGCAGGTATGAGGCCTGGGAGAGAGCATGTTATTGAAAGTATATTACAAAAGGCTTGCCCAGCTGGTGTGTCTCAATGGTGAGCATCGACCTATGAGCCAGGAGGTCATGGTTCAGTTCCCAATCAGGGCATATGCCTGGGTTATGGGCTTGATCCCCATTGTAAGGCAGGCAGGAGGCAGCCGATCAATGATTCTCTCTCATCACTGATGTTTCTATCTCTCTCTCCCTCTCCCTTCCTCTCTGAAATCAATTAAAAAAAAACAACATTAAATAAAAAAGGCTTTATCTAAGTCTAAAAGAGCTCTTTTTATAAATATAAAATAAAATATTCAGTTGATAAGAAAGCAGTATATAGTAATATTTTTCTAAGTGATACATAAACTTATGGTGTCATTTACAAAAAGAAAAGAAAAAAGCAACTTAGGTTGGATAAAATAATGTTGTCAGCTTTGTCCATGCTTTTGATTCTGTTCACTTCCTCTTTTTTTTTTTAATAAATACATATTGAGCACCAACAGAGTTCTAGGATTTTTAAAAAATATATTTTATTGATTTTTTACAGAGAGGAGGGGAGAGGGATAGAGAGTTAGAAACATCGAGAGAGAAACATCGATCAGCTGCCTCCTGCACACCCCCCACTGGGGGTGTGGTCGCAGCCACGGTACATCCCCTTGTGGAATCGAATATATATAACTGATTTTTTACAGAGAGGAGGGGAGAGGGATAGAGAGTTAGAAACATCGAGAGAGAAAAATCGATCAGCTGCCTCCTGCACACTCCCTACTGGGGATGTGCCCGCAACCAAGGTACATGCCCTTGCCTGGAATCGAAGCTGGGACCCTTCAGTCCGAGGGCCCACACTCTATCCACTGAGCCAAACAGGTTAGGGCTCTGTTCACTTCTTAAATTATGACACTAGCTCCTGCTTACCAGTATCTATTCCTGTTTTGACCTTTTATGTAAGAGGTACAACATCAAGTCCTGAGAGTTTGAACCAACTAAATCTTTCATTTTAGTGGTTCTGTATTTTGCTGCTCAGTTTTAGGCATCAGCTAATTTTTATAAGCCCTGATGATTTCTAACCCAGACAGGAGTTTTTGTCCATCTTTTCTTCTTCACAAATTATAAACAAGACAGCATTTCCCAAACTTGACCAAACATGAGAATAATTTACCTAAAAAGGGGGCTTTCTTAAGGACAGAGATTTCTGGTCCCATTCTGACACATTATCCAGAGTCTCCAGGGAGGAAGTCTAGAAATCTGGATTTGTAACAGACACTATAGAACCACTAATTGAAGAAAGTCTGTTTACCCTCATGTTCAGATGTTGTAAATATAAAATAAATTGGCATGATATCTGTCCTCCATCTTGATGAGCTGTCATTTTGACCAAGGAGATACCATGGAGCTGTCTGAACTATTCAAAAGAGATTTGCTCAATAGTCTTGTCTTTAAAAAATTAAATTTAGCTTTTCTAAGTTCCTCTTAGTTTAACTCTAGCAATGCACATCCTTAGTGGGTAGTTTTTACCTCTGTTCTGTTAAAATGTCCTCACATTAAGGAAGAAGTGATTATAACAATAGGCTATGTCCATATCTGTTATCGTATCTGGTAGCCTGAACTTTGCTCATATACTCACATAGACTTGTTTTGTAAGGCTTTAGTTGGAGGTTTTTTGGCTGTTGAGGTTATTCTAGACCTCATTTCTTCAAAGAGAACTACAAGAAAGTACTTGCAAACTACTGTGGGTTGAAGGAGCCATCAAATTGCTTAGGAACACTGGCTCAAAACCTTGGCCCACCTGGCTCCATTTCTTAGTAAAGTCACCAGTTTCAGGTGAAAATTATGATTATGACAAATAATATAGATTATAAAAGAGTGGCTAACACTGAGATCCTAACTTGAACCAATCTTCTCGAGAAATCATTCACCTCAAAACAATACCAGTGGAATGCAGAACAGATGATTGCCATGTAGCTTGGTGCCCATTGATAGGTGAACTGAGGAATGAGATATATAAATTACAAGTACATACACACTTGAAGCCCACAGTGAATGGTAAACATGTTTAGGTTGGATTATGGAGTCTAGAGATACAGATATAGACTTTAACTAAATGTTTCAGAGGCTTTGGTTGTCATGTGGTTTAGAGTCAAAGATTGAGAAGGTGTATTAATCATGCCCTGGAGGCCTGCCTGGAGAGCAAGTTCCAGGAGAAATATTTAAAAGTACACTTTGCTTAGGTAATAGAAAAATATAGCTAGTGAAGCACAAAGCAGTGATAGGCTAAACAATGATAGTAGTCACAAAATGTCCATTTCTGCTTTTTACTTTAAAGATAACATCACTGGTGCACAATTATGAGACATTCTACAGAATCTTGGTTCTTCAACCCAGCACCCCTTATTCTCCATTTATTGATAAAGTCACCAATTTCAGGTACAAATTATAATTATGAGAAATAATATCCTATCTAATAAGAGGGAATATGCCAATTGACTGCCCCGCCCTCAAAGATAGCAGCGCTCACAGCCAATAAGGAGGGAATATGCTAATTGACTGTCCTGCCCTCAAAAATGGCAGCGCCCACAGCCAATAACAAGGGAATATGCTAATTGACTGTCCCACCCTCAAAGATGGCGGTGCCCACAGCCACAGGATGGCAGCGCCCAGTCCCTTCAGCCCTTCCAGGGCGGCAGGCCTGGGGGTGGGCCTGGCCACTCTGTGCGCCTGCCTCCAGAGTCCCCCAATCCCCCCAGCACTCCAGTTGCCTGCCTCCAGAGTCCCCCAGTCCCCTCAGCACTCCAGTCGCCCAGGGCTGCCCGAGGCTCAGCTAAACAGGGCTGGCTGAGGATTGCGCTGCTGGCAGTGGCAGCAGAAGAGGTGTGATGGGGCGTCGCCTTCCCCTGATCTCTGGGTCACCTCCTGCCCCTGAGGGCTCCCAAACTGTGAGAGGGGCCAGGCCAGGCTGAGGGACCCCCCCCCCTCCAGTGCATGAATTTTCATGCACTGGGCCTCTAGTAGATTATAAAAGAGTGACTAACACTGAGATCCTAACTTCAACCCAACTTCTCTAGAAATTGTTTTATAGGAGGAAAGGCAATACTGTGCTGCAGGTAGTATCTAACATCAGATTAAGAATAGGAAAAATACCAATTGTCCTTGTTTTATAGGAAAACATTAATATGTAATCCCCCTATTATATAAAAATCATTTATATAGATTTATCTTACTCTGGGAATAAGAATAAATGTCTACATGTAAAATTGTTCAAATGGATGAGGCAATCAGGCATGTGCCATCTGTTTATTCAAAGGTGGCCTTTAGTACACTACTCAGTGTTGTAAATATCCAAAGACCAACTCTGGCATGTGTTTACTTAGTCTTGCCCTTTGAGTTAGTTCTGAAGATCATAATGCAAATTAATCAAGTTCAAATACTACTTCAAAATAGTATTTGCCAAAGTTTATACTATTTAAAATTGGAATTTTCATAAGTTAATGTTCCCAAAGTACATTTCTATAAAACCTGATGTTCATGTACCTTTAAGAAACTTGCATAATCCACAAAGAAGTCAAACAATGAAATACCGTTTTCATTATACCAGTTTGAAATTAGGTAAAGAGCAAGATCTAAATGATTGCTGATAAAGGCATTAGAAAATCAATACTGTCACACACGGCTGGTGGGAGTGGAAATTGGCACAACCTTCCCAGATGGTTTGGCAATCCACTTTCAAATGCACTGAAAAAAAAAGTGCATGTCATCAGATCCAGAGATTTATCCCGAGGAAATAACTGATTAAGAATACAAGGAACATGTGAAAAATTAAATTAAATTTTAAAATAAACAAATAAATATTAAAAAGAAAGAATACAAGGAGCTACATACAAGAATGTTCATTGCTGTAGGGTGAACTCAAAGATTCCATAGTAAATACTTAAAAGTTAAGGCCTCAGGTCTCTGCTGTGGTGTCCCCCTAAGTGAGTAGATTAGGTGGGAGAGGAGGCATCCTCCTGGCTCCAGCTGCAGGAGAGATGGCCATGGTAGGACTGGGCCATGGAGAATGTCTGGGATGCAACACCTCTGTGGGAACAGATGCTCAGGAAGAGCAGTGGAAGCTGCAGAGGCTGTCTGGTCTGAACCAATAGAGATGCAGCGAGGGCAGCCTCCTCTTTTCTGTGAGTGTGTGTAATACCTGCCTTATGCTTAGCACGGTCCATAAAAACAAAAAACAGAAGCTGAGAGGGCAGAGTTCAACTACAGGAAAATACATCATCTGTATCAGTGGTTTCTCAACCAGGAATGATTTTGTATCCCTGGGGACATTTGGTAATGTCTGAAGATTTTTAGGTTGTCACAATGGGGTGGGGGAGGGGGGAGTTAAAGGGCACCAGGAAGAGAGGAGGGTTGAATGATGAGATAAGGAAGGGCAGAAAAAGTCTCACTTGACTAGTATTGATGCAATGTCATATTGACATCATATGGTAACTCTAACTTTTGAAGAGCTACCAGGCTGTGTTCCATGGCGAGTGCAACAGCTTATAGTCTCACCAACAATGTATGGGAATTCTAATGTCTCTTCACCCTCACCAACCCTTGTTATAGGACTTTTAATGATAACTATCCTAACGGGTGTAAAATGGTGTCTCATAATTTTGATTTTCATTTCCCTGATGGTTAACTATGTTGAATATATTTTCACGTGCTTATTAGCTATTTGTACCCCTTCTTTGGGAAAATGTCTATGCAGATCCTTTGTCCATTTTTTAATTGAGTTATTTGTCCTTTTATTAGTGAGTTGTAAGTGTTCTCTATACATTCTACCTGTAAGTCCCTCACCAGATATATGATATACAAATATTTTGTCCTGTTCTCTGCGTTGTCTCTTTACTTTCTTGATAGTGTCATTTGAAGCACAAAAGTGTGGTTTTTTTTTAATGGATTTTGATGGAATTCAATTTACTTTTTTATTTTGGTACTTGTGCTTTTGGTGTCCTATTTAAGAAGGCTTCGCCTAACACAGGGTCATGAAGATTTATTCTTATATTTTCTTCTAAGAGTTGTACATAGTTTTAGCTTTTCTATTTAGGTCTTTGGTGCATTTTGAATTAATTTTGTATATGGTGTGAGAAAGGGGTCAAATTTTATTCTTTGCATGTAGGTATCCAGTTGCCTCAACACCATTTGTTGAAAAAATTATTCTTTCTTCCATTGAACTATCTTGGCCCCTTATTGAAAATTCATTGACCATAAATTAAATGGTTTATTTATGGACTCTCAATTCTATTCCATTGATGTCTGTGTCTAGTACCACACTGTCTTGACTATTGTAGCTCTGTAGTACATTTTAAAATTTGGAAGCATGAGTCCTCCAACTTTGTCCTTTTTCCAGATTGTTTTGACTATTCTGGATCCCTTACACTTCCATATGAATTTTAAGATTATTTTATAATTTCTACAAAAAACACTGTTAAGATTTTCGTAAGGATTGTATTGACTCTGTAGACCAATTTAGAGACTATTGCCCTCTTTACTAAGTCTTTGGGTCCATAATTATAGGATGTTTCTCCATTTACTTAGGTCTTTAGTTCCTTTCAAAGATGCTTTGCCCCCCTCCAGTGCATGTTTATATATTTTATTGGTTTTTTTACAGAGAGGAAGGGAGAGGGATAGAGAGTCAGAAACATTGATGAGAGGGAAACATTGACCAGCTGCCTCCTGCACGCCCCCCACTGGAGATGTGCCTGCAACCCAGGTACATGCCCTTGACTGGAATCGAACCTGGGACCTTTCAGTCCGCAGGCCGACGCTCTATCCACTGAGCCAAACCGGTTTTGGCCGCTTTGTGGTTTTTTAAAAATCAGCGTTATTGAGTTATAATTGATAAAATTGTAAGATATTTTAAGTGTATGTTGTGATGATTTGGTACACATATACATTGTGAAAGGATTCCTCCCACCTAGTGAATTAACACATTTATCATTACTTTATTCATTATTGAAAAAGGGTATTTTATTTTCTCTTTTGTTTTATTAATACCTCCTCTAATCTTTATTATTTTCTTGTAATGCCCATTCTTGTATTGAGGTCTTGAACCTATGAATTATGGTTATTTCCCTAGATACCTAGCATTACTGGGTCAAAGAGTATGAATATTTTTATTTATTGATTTTAGAGGGGGGGAGAGAGGAAGGAGAGGAAAGGGAGGGGGGGGAGGGA
>NW_006294681.1:1527295-1541455 GCF_000327345.1 Myotis davidii | reverse complement strand
GAGAGAGAGAGAGAGAGAGAGAGAGAAAGGTAATGTTCCACTTATTGATTGGTTGATTCTTTTATGTTCCCTGACAGGTGATTGAACCCACAACCTTGGCATATTGGGACGATGCTCTAATCAACTGAGCTACCTGGCCAGGGCAAGTCTGAACATTTGTAAATATCTTGATACATGTTACTAAACCTTACTGCAGAAAAACTGAACAAGTTAAACCATCAGAAGTAGCACATAATTTTCCAATGGATTACAATTTTTATATTACAATAAAATAGGTTAAAATTCCAAAATAGATGCAGCAATGAGTACTAGGTTAATAGGAATAGATAACTTAGCAAGAATCAGATATGGAACAATGTTAGTTTTTTATTGCCATTGTAACAAATTGCCACAAATAGGCATAAAACAACACACATTTATTCACTTACAGTTCTGGAGGCTAGACGTTCAAAATCAGTTTTACTGGGATAAAGTCAAAGTGTTTATAGGGCTGCTTTATTCTGGAGGCTCATAAAGAGAATTCACTTCCTTGCATTTTTATCAGCTTCTAGCCTGTGTTCTTTGGCTTGTGACCTCTTCCTTAACTTCCAAGCACATCACTGTGACCTCAGCTTCCATGTACACATGGCCTTCTCCTCTGACTTTGACTCCTCCTGTGTCCCTCTTACAATGACTGTTGTCATTACATCAAGCCTGCCCAGATAACCCAGCACAGTCTCCCCATCTCAAAGTCTTTAATTCAATCACACCTGCAAAGTCCCTTTTGCCATATTAGATAACATTCAGATTCCAGAGATTTGAACATGGATGTTCGAAGGTCATTATTCAGCCTGCCATCTCAAACTTTTATAGACCCTACATGAATTTATTCTCAGGTAATTAACTATGACATGTTTTTTAGTTGCTTAATCTACGTCAAGGCACAAGTACAATTAATGGAATTAAAGTTCACTTCTCTGTATTGACAACATGACCAGGAAAAAAGCTGAAGGGCATATATTAGAATAAGATAATTTTGTCATGTTGGAAGCCATAAGCCGGAGAGATGACTGGGGACAAATGTGTAGCAAAGGAGGAAAGTTACTGAGCCTCATCGATAAAGGGTCACTGAGAGAGAACAGTGATGATTTTTACACAGGCTGCTCTAAAAATGTCATACATAATAACATGACTGTAATCACCAGTGTGCCCTTTTTATTACTGTAGCTGAATATCTGAATGTTGAGAATTTCTGATCATTGGAAAATTACTAAACCAAATTTTTTAAAGTACTATATGGTAAATCAGTAGTTCACAAAGTATGGTCCAGATACCTGTTGGTGTTCTTTGTGAACGGTGACGCTGAGATGAGCTTGGTGTGCAGGATACAGAGGAGCAGAGGGCTACCGCTCGCTCAGGTGAGTAGCAATGCCCCCAAAGCCCACATGGCTTTTATTTGGGGAGTACAGCAAGTAACAATGATTAACAAATATGCTTATGAGATCATTTGAGCTAAGTTATACATTACACCAGTAATTTCCTATGTTATACAAAGACTCTTTCCATCTGCAGCAGTGCACCCTCCCTTGAACTTTCCATGCCCTTATGGACTATTTATCACCTCTAAACAATGTCTCTAAACAATGTCTTGCTTGCAAGACTTTGTTCTAACGTGGCCTGCTTGCAGGCTCCCGTCTTTTCTTGGCAGAATGTCTTCTTCTAGTTAACTTCTCATTCCACTTGTCCAGCTACAATACCTCCAGTTATCTCTAAGGATCTCATGGTTGTCAGGGTTGGATATATGTCTGTTTCATGTTTACAATAGATCATTGCTTATATCATCACTTAGCATAAATCAATTAATCAATTCATTTTCTATCAATTAATAGATGCCATCTTTTAAATAGTGCATTAAATCAGCACTAGAGTTGCAGTGAGGTAATCTGTTTTTTGTTCATTGGTAGTGACACAATGCAGAGATTGATTGGGGGGAAAGAATTATATCTTGAACTTGAAAACAGGATCAAAAGTTTTAGAATTAACCCTAGTTGGTTTGGCTCAGTGGATCAAGTGTCAGCCTGTGGACTGAAGGGTCCCAGGTTTGATTCTGGTCATGGGCACACCAGGGTTGGGGGCTCAATCCCCATTGTGGGGCATGCAGGAGGCAGCTAATCAATGATTCTCTCTCATCATCAATGTTTCTATCTCTTTCTCCCTCTCCCTTCCTCTCTGAAATCAATAAAAATATATATTAAAATAAGTTGGAGAATTAGTGGGTGTTTAAAAAAAAGTGCAATTAATTCATTCCACTGTAACACCACCTAGTGGAACTTGAGAAAAAAATGTTTTTTTATGTCTTGAAAACAAGAAAATGTGTAAAGTAAACCAGGATTCATTAAAAAATAAGCTCAAGCCCTAGTCGGTTTGGCTAAGTGGATAGAGCATCAGCCTGCAGACTGAAGGGTCCTGGGTTCAATTCTGGTCAGGGCCACATGCCCAGGTTGCGGGCTCCATTCCTGGTGTGGGTGTGCAGGAGGCAGCCAATTGATGATTCTCATCATCGATGTTTTTCTTTCTCTCTCTCTTCCCTCTCTGAAATCAATAAAAATATATTTTTTAAAAAGTAAGCTCAATATAAATGTCATTTTCCAAAGTAATCAAGAAGACTGATATGCTCCATTTAAAAGAAGTAACTTTACATTTGTAAAAACAAAATTTATTTTTTCCAGTTACAAATTAGACATACTCACTTTATGTATTTTACAAAATAAAAAAAGGTATACTAGGATAGAAGTCATTCATAATTCTACCATTCAAGAATATATTTCATTTTAAACATTTTTTTCTATGTTCATGTGCATACATTTATATTTTATAGTGTAGTTTATCTTGCAGTCCTGTTTTTGCTTAACATTTCTTTGGTTATACCAAGCTATTACATATTTATATACACTGAGTGGCCAGATTATTATGACCACCTGACGTTTGTAGGCAAATTAGCTATAATTTCGCGCTGAAGTTACTAGAGGGCCAGACCATTATAAATAGGGAAGCAGGTTGTTTACCACGACAGTAGAAGTGATTTTTTTCTGAAGATATAGGTAAACAACGCGATTTAACAGCCTTTGAACGTGGGATATATATAGTATATAATTCTGGTCACCAATTCCAATGTGTGAAATTGCCCCCACCCCAGTTAGGTGTCCCTACAATTCACCTCAATTCTGACTTGAACTATAGGGACATAGGATCAGGTGCCACAGGTTATGGGCTCAGTCGAACAAGACTGTCTCCAGTTCAGATGCTAATTGCAAGCCCAAGAATGGTGAACAAAACTAAATATATATTTACTGTAAATCACAGTACCACAACCTATAACAATGCTTCATGAACGAATCCATTAAAACTACAGGTACATTGAACATATACTTTGCAAAATTAGCAAGAGCAAAAACACTGAACAAGGCAATCTCGAGTCTGAGTCTGAACAATTCCATGAACTAGTTATTCAACTTCATGCTAGTACTAAAATTTGAGTAATTTTTTCTCAATAAATTGAGAATAAAGTTAACTTCATAAGGTTGATAGGAAGAAATGACACAGGGTGCAAATAAAATGGCTAGTACAGAAATGACCGATAGTGACTACTAGTATGTAACTGCAGAACCAGCTCAAAATGGTCCTAGTCTGCTTAACAGGATACTGAGTTGCTTTTCAGTGACAACAGACCAAATCTGTAAGTCATGCTGCAAAAACATGCTCAGAGGAGAGAACTCTGACCTCCAGCTGCATCCAGAACCGAAGTCTCAACCCCTCATGGGACCAAAGGACTAGGACATAACCAGAACCGGAACAGCAAAATCCTTTCAGAAGCCAAAGTTTCCTTGTCCAGAAAGATCCAGTGTTGACATCCCTTTAGCATAAACGGTCTAATTCCAATGTCCTCCAATTAAAACCATCCTCCAGGACTTCCGCATACTCTCCCCCACTAACCCTTTCAAAACCCTCACCTAGGCCAGTGAACAAGATGGATTTGGGGCTCCATTAGATCTCCCATTTTCTCCATCAATAAACCTTTCCTTACTCCAAACACTGATGTTAGGAGTTTTTGCCTTACAAAAGCATCAGGCTCACAAACTTGGGTTTGGTAACAATTATAATCTTGTTGATGCAAACTAAATAGATATAAAAATCATTGAGTTATGCTGGAAATTCATTTGATGGTTATTAGAATTAACTTGGCTATCACAGTTAAGCCTTAAAACTCCTCTATTACAAATAACATGAGTAGAATGTTTAAAATTTAAATTATATAAACTCAATAAATTGTTAAGTTTTATATTCATTTTGTTTGGATCTGCCTGAAATTGAATTTTAAAAAGTATATATAATTTTATGGTGGTGTAGAATGATGTGGCTTCAACTTTTACCTCTATGCAATTACTATTGTTAAATACAAAACCCCAGGCCCCAAATGGTGTTACTCATGCTGCAAGTCCATGATACCAAACCTAGATTTAATACCTGATCTAACTGCAGTTTCCACCTCTCCCAGAAATGTATTCTTAATCAACCAGTCTGGAATTTTCTGGTCAAGCCCCAGTAAAGTAACCTGTCACATGGGTCCTCTCCAGCCCCAAAGAGAGAAAGGGCAACCTGCATGATGAAAACCCTTCCCAATCTTTTCTCCCCAAAGAAAATGTGTTCTGCACCCCACCCCCAAATCCTCTTTTCTTTCACTAGTAGCTTCCTTGCCCCATCCTGTTTCCTATAAAAACCTTCCTGAGAAGACTCCCAGACTTAAGGCAGTGGTTCTCAACCTGTGGGTTGTGACCCCTTTGGGGGTTGAACGACCCTTTCACAGGGGTCGCCTAAGACCATCGGAAAACACATATGTAATTACATATTGCTTTGTGATTAATCACTATGCTTTAATTATGTTCAATTTGTAACAATGAAAATACATCCTGCATATCAGATATTTACATTATGATTCATAACCGTAGTAAAATTACAGTTATGAAGTAGAACAGAAAATAATTTTATGGCTGGGGGTCACCACAACATGAGGAACTGTATTAAAGGGTCGAGGCATTAGGAAGGTTGAGAAACACTGCCCTAAGGGAAGGTGACCTGGCCTGAAATAATTCATTCTTTTAACTTCTTAGTCCCACCCTTTTTCTGCCTATAAAAACCTTCCACATGTACAAGTCCCTCTGAGCTCTTTAGTTCCTAGATGGGATGCTGCCTGATTCATGAATTGCTTAATTAAAGCCAAGTAGATCTTCAAATTTACTCAGTTAAATTTTGTTTTTTTAACACTACATAGTAGTTCCTCCATCTGCGATTTCCCTTTTTGCAGTTTCAGTTACCAGTCAACCACCATCCAAAAATATTGGAAAATTCCAGGAATAAACAATTATTTATGTTTTTAATTGCTTGCCATTCTGGGTAGGGTGATGAAGTCCCCTTCTAATCCATGCTGTACATGCTCCCCACTGTTTTCCCATTTCCCCCTTAGTTCTTCTCAGGTAAATAAGTGGAAATCCAATTTTAATATGTGTGTATGGGGAATTCAAATGAGCAAGAATTCCAAAGACAGTAAGGCAAAATGAGGTATATGTCATTTTCAGAACTCCAGAAGAAGTGAGACAAATCACGGGGAAATTAAAAGACTTCATGTTTAGCCTGGCCGGCATAGCTCAGTTGTTGAACATTGAACTATGAACCAGGAGGTCACGGTTTGATTCTCGGTCAGGGCATATTCCTGGGTTGCGGGCTTGGTCCCCAGTGTGGGGCGTGCAGGAGGCAGCCAATCAATGATTCTTTCTCATCATTAATGTTTCTATTTCGTTCTCCCTCTCCTTTCCTCTCTGAAATCAATAACAATATTTTAAAAAAATAAAAATAAAAGACGTAATGTTTAGTAAACAAATGTACGTTGGACCACTTTGAAACAATGGGACACAGAGAGGACGCTGATCCAATGGGCTTTCCTAGGTTCCTATCACACTTAGTTCAGATGAAAGTATGGTCATCTATGATGACGACCAATATTAACTTACCAAGAAAGCTACCTGTCTTATGACCTAACTAGATCCAAGAATTGATTTGACAATATCTAAAGATTATTGTCAATATCTAAAGAATATTTGGAGTCTTAGTCCAGATTCCCCGAGATGGTAACCTGCATGCTGGGGGCTTATGAGGAATTGCACCAAGTAGCAGCACATCCAGGGGTGCCAGAGAAATAAAATTGGGCAGAAGTTGAACTGCAGAGCAGCTGTGGGTGAGACATCAATCAATCTCAGAGCCAGTTCTGGGGCTGAATCATAACTCAATGATTTTTTTTATCTATTTAGTTTGCATCAAAATAAATTCCTCTGTCATTCCCACATCTGTTTTTTTCCCCTCCACTGTCTTAACTAAATTCCTCTTCTCATTCCTTAATCTTAGTGATGTTTCTTATTCCTCAATTATTTTTCATACTGGTCTCCAGTTGGAAAAAAAAATAATTTTTACCTCAAATGATACCTGCATAACTTTGGGATTGACATTAGGCAGGGACTGTCTGAATATGAGCTTTCTGAATTCTAAAGAAAACTCAAGTTTTACATGGTTTTTAAAAGATGTGACAAAAATATCAGTGACAGTATCTGTAAAAAAATGTACAAGTACAGGCCAAAAAAAGACCTCTAGGCACTGAGTTACAAAATCAAAGGATTTTCAAGCAAGTTGAGATTACATAACCAAAACCATTCATTATAAAGACAAGAATACAGGAATCCAGAAAGATTAAGTAATATGTTCAAGGATATATTTAATTATTATACATTTATATACTTATAAATCCTGTGTGTTATAAAATATAGCCAAGCATTTATATATAGAAGAAATAAATAATTTAAACAATATTTTATTTTATTAATGGTACAAAAATCATTTTTGCTTTTACTATTAATAATATTTGGGATGAGTGCTAAGTGAATATACATAATTATTTTTTAAAATCTAAGGTTATCACTTTTTGATACAGCAAACCGAAAGTTGAGTTTTAAGTTCAGCTTATTTTGAAACGTGGTTAAAAAACAACAAAGATATTTAGATCCAATATTCATTTTTCAATTCCATCCACTTATTCAAAAGTTTTTGTTAAAAATTAGTTATTTCCTCTTTGTCTACTGTTGATTAACAGTTCTTGACAAGTAGATGTGAAGGTGCTATACTTTCAAACTTTAAAAAAGTGATTGAATTCCACTGAAGTGCCTCATTTTAAAGGGATGATTTTAAAATAAGTTAGAAAAATCTGTCTCTAAATGTGGAGATATGAATTTTTATAGATGATATACTTATTTCAAATATAAAATTAATCATTTCCAAACTTTTATATATATATTAATAAATATGTTTTTTGTTTAATGCATTTGTATTTATTAAAATATTCTATGAACTGACAGATTAAATGTGTGAATGTTTGTAAGTATCCACTAGGTGGAGTAATTCTAATAGTCACTTATCAAAATAAGGTCAGCATAGTTGGAACTTCTGTAAAAACTTTTTATTAAAGCTTAATACATACAGATTTTACAAATAATTCACTCTAAAAGGATAACAGTTCTAATTGTTAGAGCTAAAGCTATAAAACTCCTAAGAGAAAACATAGAAAATATTTGTGACCTTGGTTTAGGTAAAAATTTCTTAGGACACAATAAGCATGACCATAAAAGACAAAATTAATAAATAAGACAATAAAAATTTTAAACTTCTGGTCTCTGAAAGATACTGCTATGAAAAGTAAAAGCCACAGACTAGGAAACCGTGTTTCCAAACCCTGTATCTGATTAAATCCTTGTATGCTGAATGCACAAAAGAACTCTAACCAGTCAATAATAAGGAGGCAAACAATCTAAATGGGAGAGGGGTGGACACACGAGTAAAGGAGAATGATGGATGTCAAACAAGCACATGTAAAGATGCTCATTACCTGTCCATAACTGCCATAAGGAATAGATGAGGTGAAATTCATGGCCTTCCATGACATGTAAAGACAGGGAAAATCCTCTGGTGGCACCATAAAACAAGATCTGACCTGCTATTCCAAAGTGCAGGTATCTGAAATGTGCCACTCCAAGGACCAGTGTCTGCACTTCCAGTTTGGGTAGCTCTGCTTGTGTTCTGAGGGCATCATAGAAGGCCTTACCTCTAATCACAGATGAGTGCCTCACCTATGCCAGGCACAAATTTGTATACTGCTCCAAGCCAAGGAAAATTCCTCATTATCTACTCATCAAAGAGAGTATTGCTCATTATGCCTGGAAGTAAACAATTTTACATACCCAATGGGAACTCAATGGGAAGATGCATATTTTAACTTCTTCTATGAAACAGCACAGAGGCTTTTGCAAAATTTTTGGATAATAGATTAATAAAGACAAGAAACATTTCTTTAAGACCCATGGCCACCCCAGAAGAATCAATACAAGGGAAAACAGAAAAGAATTACTATATGCTATTTAACAAACATTTATTAAATAACCATGTTCTAGGTAACATGTTAGACAATGGGGACAAAAAGTTGAATAAAATATTAGTCTCTGCCCTAAAGGAGCTTAAAAGCTATTTCTGAGGATGAGAACAATAACATCATACATTTGTATAATACTTTACAGTTTACAAAGTGTTGTCACATGTTGCAAATTCACTGCTCTATTATGGAATATAGAGACAATTAACAAAATACAAAGTGCTATGGAGGTTTAAAGGGAAGAGGTTTCCAGTAGTTGGATGGTAAGAGTGGGATGAGAAGCAAAGACTTCATGGAGAAGGAAGCAAGCATTTCAGGTGAGCTTTGAAAGGTGGACATAGTTCAATAGACAATGCTTAGAAGCATTTGTTATACTAACTTGTGCATAAAGTCAAGAGAATGTTAGAAACATTTAGGGAAAACATGAGGAGCAGAGTTTGGCTGCAAGAGAGCAGTAAAAGAAAATAAAGCTGGAAATAACGTTTTAGGAATATATGCTTAATTTATACAGATTTTGGGCTAGCAAATTAAATGAACTGTACCTTAATCTGAGACCTAATCTGAGTTTAGCTCCTTCAAAAGAATTCCTATTGCCTTAGCTGGTTTGATCAGTGGTTAGAGCGTTGGCCTACAGACTGAAGAATCTCCAGTCCCAAGTTCGATTCCAGTCAAGGTCACACGCCCAGGTTGCAGGCTTGATCCCCAGTGGGGGGTGTGCAGGAGGTAGCCCATCAATAATTCTCTTTCATAGTTGATGTTTCTATCGCTCCTTCTCCCTTCCTCTCTGAAATCAATAAAAATATATTAAAAAATAAAAAAGAATTCCTCATTTATTTTAAGCTATCCCTGTTAGGTTTCCATCAAATTCATTTGACTTCTATGAATTCCTCCAAAAATATTATCAAGACTACCCTTCTCCTAATCACTCACTAGTCAATTCATATACATTTCTCCTCTCCCATATAGAAGTTGTCTCTAGAATAGTGAAATTTTGACTATTCTACTTATTTCCCTCTTTGTGGTTCCAGGTTTTCTGTAATGAGAAGAAAGTATTTAAATAATACAAACCTATTTGTGTAATAAAATCTTTACCTTAGATTAAATCTTCTAAGATCATTTTTATACTAGAGGCCTGGTGCACGAAATTCCTGCATGGGTAGGGTGCCTAGGTCTGGCCGGCAATCAGGGCTGATCCTGGCCTTCTGGCTGACGGCTGGGGCCTTCCTTTGTTCTGTGCCGCCCCATGGTGATCAGTGCATGTCATAGCAAGTGATCGAACTCTTGTCTCCTGGTTGAATTCCCAAGGGGACCCTTTGCTTATTAGCCTTTTTTGAAAAAATATATTTTATTGATGCTTTACAGAGAGGAGGGGAGAGGGATAGAGAGTTAGAAACATCAATGAGAGAGAAACATCGATCAGCTGCCTCCTGCACACCCCGTACTGGGGATGTGCCTGCAACCAAGGTAGATGCCCTTGACTGGAATTGAACCCGGGACCCTTAAGTTCGCAGGCCGATGCTCTATCCACTGAGCCGAACTGGTTACGGCTAGCCTTTTATATACATAGATAAAGCTTATGTTATTTTTCTACAATCTAATATCATGCATATTCTTTTGCAATTTACCAATTATTGGGCATATAGATTAAACCAAATTTTTGAAATGATGAATAATGAAGACCAGTTAAAATTAGATGAAAATATAACTCAGTTGGTTAGAGCATTGTCCCAGTACAGCAAGGTTGCAGGTTTGATCCCTAGTCAGGGCACATACAAGAATAACCAATGAATGCATAAATAAGTAGAACAACAAACTGATGTTTCTCTTTCTCTCTCTCTCCCTCTCTCCCTAAAATCAACAAAAGCTTAATCTATATTTTTTCAAAAAGTTAGATGAAAATAAATTAGTATAAAACAAGTACAATCCTGTACCGGGGTGGGGGTGGGGGCAGTGCTGGCATTGGACAATAATTTTTAAAGATGCATAAAACATTACAAACCCACCCACATAACCAAAATGACATGTTGTCTGGCTTGCTGCCCACCAAACTACCTTTGGTCAAGTTATTTTCAGCTGAATAGTAACGTTACACTATGTACTGAGTACTATGCTAGGCAATGATTGACAGAAAAATGAAATACCTGATACTTATCCTCAAGGAGCTAAAAGACTAGTTAAGGCCCTAGGCAACATCAATGGCGCCCACTATCTGACCCTATCCGGGAGGACCCAGGAAGGTATCCTTGAGGATAGTAATTTAAGTGAGCCCTGAAGGGTGAATGAGTTACTCAAAAGGAGGACTCAGGGGAATGGGAGTGTAAAAAGATTTCCAGGCAGAAGCAACAACCTGTGCAAAGATACAGAGTCAAGAATGAATTTGGTATGTTGAGAAAATTCTAAGTGATATATTTCAGCAAGAAAATTTGGAGGGGAGGACATGAGAAGTTATAGAAGTCTACAAAGTGAGTGTGCTCAATACGGTACTCTAGAGTGCAAGAAAAATTGTAATTTTTATGTTCAGTTTATTTTTTAATTTTTCTTATGATGTAATTTATATTAGACCTAATATTAGAATAATGCAAACCATAAATTATAAAATTTGCTGTATTGGGAATGATGCTCAAAATTGCTTTTCTGTTTCAGGGTATGAGTTGAATGACATTTGGAGACAACTGCTCTAGGTGAAGGGAAACTAAGGCTTTTAAGGAGGGAAGTATGACAACAAGATCTAACCATTGGCAGCAGGGTGGAGGACGGTTGATGGGAGAGCATGCAAGCAGTTCAGAGATATTAGTCAGGATGAGAAATGATGAGGCTGGATTAGGAAGTTGCCATGTCTTTGTAAATTTCTTGGACTAAACATGAGAATGAATGAAATGTGCTCCAAAGTGGGAGGGTGGGGAAAAAAAAAAAAAGAGTGGGGGCATGTCAAAAGGAGACAAAAAATAGCCTTTTCTCCTGATAGCCAAAGCTTGGAACAATTGAAACATAATGACAGTACTCGGTTATATAACCTAAATAATAATATAAATATGGGAGAATGTGGTACTGGAGAGTCAAATTTCCCCATCACTCGTGAAAATGAGGTTCTTGGGGGTACCTAAGAGTTTTCAGAGACCTCCACGGGAGAATGGGATGTGGAAAATGGCTTTATTTGCATAAAGTTACATTCCTTGGGTTCCGAAGTGTTTTTCCTAAATCCATAACCCTATCTAAGTTGTGAGAAAACAAAGTTTACGGCAATATTTCCTCTCTCATCATCTCTTGTTCCAGTCTTCCTTAGTGGTAAACATTCTGATTTTTAGCTGAGCACATGGCAACCTAGAACATACCAGAATATAACCTTCAGGTTTCCTTTAACAAGGTATTTTCTTAAGGCTGTGTTCTAGTTAGCAGGAGGTAGGCAGAAATAGGAAATGCAATTTCTATAAAATGTCCTTAAAGGGAAGCCATGTGCCTTTCTTTTTCCAGGTAGGAATGTGACTATGAGGGCTGGAGATTGAGCAACCATCTTGTACTGGGGGAAATGTTAGGAGGATGGTGGAGCAAGAGGCTGGAAGCCCAATCCCTGATACTGTGACAGCAGCCCAAGCCTTGGACCGACTACCTGCAGCTGAACCTAATTTGATCTGATACATGGAGTCATGCAGAAGCACAGGGCCACTGTGTAGCGTTGTACAGAGTGAAGTCACTGGATAAAGGCACAAAGCGATTGAAGGGTAAACTCAGTCTGCTCTCTCCTTTCCAAGCTGGGAACAGTGCTGTATTCTTCAGGGGGCTGATATACCAGTGGCCCTGCGAGAAAGACTGAAATTTTGTCTAATCTCTAGACCAGCCGTTTCCAAAATACCACCTGCATATTAGACCGAATATTAGAACAATGTGGTGGAGATGGTGTTAGGTAGCTCCCAAATGTACTTTGAAAAAGTATTTAACATTAAATTAAATGAGTTTATATCTCATGGCAATTGGCGCTCCAGAACTCACAAGAAGCAAGGACAAGAAAGGAGTGTGAGGGGCAAGAATGAAAGTGAACAGAAACTCACCAGCATTATGTGGTGGCTGGAGTACAAGCTCTGAAGCCAGACTGCCTGTGTGCAAATCCTGGTTCTCAGTGACGAGCTGTGCCATTTTGAGCATGTTCCTTAACCTCAATGCGTGTCAGTTTTCTGTAACAGCACTTAAGGATGCGATGAGGACTTCAGTGATTATTATAGTGCCTAACATAATGAACACTGAATGAATGCAAACTATACCACCATTCTGGGACGTATTTTAGCAATGGAGCCAGAAACTCCTCCTGTATAACCTCTTCTGGTTGAAAGCTTACTCTATGCCGGAAATTATACATCAGCTGCCCTTTGTTTTACTCATGGGCAAACGAAGGCTTAGAACATCTCAATGACTTTCCCAAGGCTTCACAATGAATTCTAGCCCAGCCAGAATTCAGACTGGTTGGGTTCCAAACCTATGCTTTTTAACTTCGGTAAGTAAGGATCAAAGACACGGCCTGAAAAAATCTCACAAACTTCCTTTTATATGATTTCAATTTTCCCCACTCATAACCTGTCCTGTAGTAGCAAATTCTCTCAAACTAAACAGGTCTGTATGGGCCCAGCCAGACTGGCTCCATCGGTGGATTCCTCTAAGCAAGTCCTCAGGTGAGGGAAACCAATCCAACAACCCAAGGTCTGTGTGGGGGTGAAACAGGGTAGGCTGGAGAGATGAAGATCAACCACTGGATGGGTGGGGAAGTCTTGGGAAATGGCCAGAAAGGCAGCCTGAACTGAAAACTGGTGAGTCCCTGGGACACGTGGCAAAATGGGACCGGAAAGTGCCTCCTGGTGATTGATACGAAATAGCCGATTCCCAATGATCCAGGACTACGATTCAGTGCTTCCAAAATCTTGTTGCGTTGTAAACCACAAAATTAATCCTACAATTCAGCAACTTTATACTTTCTAAATTATCACCTACTTGATGCAAGCTTTGGGAGAATTTAGGCATTTAAACTGTTTTTTTACATAGAGTCCACTTCACGCCTGTTAGGCAAGGAACCTTTGCCTTGCTTGCAAAGATGTCATTTCAACAAATTTCAAAATGTTGCATGCCGGTGCTTTGGTTTTTGCCAATTTCCAGAAAAGTTACTTTACTAACTTCAATGCGTGTCAGTTTTCTGTAACAGCACTTTACCAATTACTTTAAATGTATCTCCTTTTCAGGACGGAAAACAACGTCCGGCAACGATACTTCATCTTTACCAAAGTTACCTTTATTCATCAAAATCAACATCTCAGGAGGGGAACACAAGTGCATGAATCAGGTGGCAAAGTCCGCTCCGCCGATGCCGGGTGAACTGGGAGATACGCCTATCATGTCGCTGGGGTTTGGCGAGAACGAACACGTGCCGGCGCACCTCCCAGCTGCTTTTGGGTGTCAAGCGCCCAGAGCTCCCACCCAGCCGCCTCGCTGCACGTGCTGGTTCGCGCCGATGGCCCCGCAAGTCCGTCCTGAGGGCGGCTGACTCACCCGGCCACGCACGCGGCTTTGGAGTCTCCGGAGGCTCCCGGGGAGGCCCGGCTACCGCTGTTGGCTCAGTCCGACGGGGGCACCCGCGGCGCTCCAACCGGCCAGAGCTCACTCCGCCCCGGACCGCC
>NW_006294681.1:1515048-1526691 GCF_000327345.1 Myotis davidii | reverse complement strand
GCGAAGGTTTGGGCGGGGGGGTGGGGGGAGAATCGGGGGCCGCGGAGGAGACGGTGGCTTCTTTCCTACGCGGATTGTTGAAAATAAACTTGCCTTTGATAACGCCTTTGGTTAAGACACTTTCCCTCTTTTCTTTCTTTTCTTCCCCCCCCCCTTCACATTACGACACCTTTCGTCTTGCTACACAGAGACCTAAAGGGCAAGGAAATAAAGGTGAGTTTGGCTATTTGTTATCTTACTCATCACTGTTGGTTCGATGTTACTTTGTAAACGGTGTGAGGGTCTTTCTGTTTGTTGTTGCTCCTCCCCCCTCCTTCCCTTTTTTTTTTTTTGAAATGTAGGATTGGAGGGACATTCATCGTGGCTAAGGCAGCCCAGTGCTCCAAAACTTTGGTAGTTCCTTCCCTGGAGACCAGCTTTATAGAAAGCGAAGTGGTATCAGGACCAGTGTTCTGCTTAGTTGGGTATTTCAGTTCAGGAGATGGAGTTACGAATATATGTTTCAATCTGCCTGTATTGTGTCACTTCTTCCCATAGGTAGATAAGTGGAGATTTTGTTTGTCATGTCTAGGTTACTTTGGAACATGCAACCCCATAGCATTCCATGTCACATCAGTGCAAATGGTACTGTTAACCATTGATTCTATTGAAGGCAGTTATGTGGGAGATAAAGCTGAGCAGGCATGCTCTCTCTCTCTGTAGTCCTGTTTGCAAGGTGGGACTCAGTTGGGTACGTTAGAAAGGACTGACGGCGGAGGAAATGCTTGATGATGCGACTTGCTATTGAGTTTTTAAGAAGGGAAGTACTCCGGAAAGTAAAGCGTTTTTAAAAAGAAGTGTATTTTGTGTTTACTAATACGGAATAGCTCAGTCAGCTGACTGAACCGTGACATTGATCATGTGACGTGCGTGAGTATGGAACAATAACTGCTTTCTTGGGACAGTGCCAATTAAATAACATTACAGTGAATGGTATATTTATTGACAGTTTGTAATAGGACTGGAAATGAGACAACATGATTCTGCTTCTGTTTTTTATTCTAGGGAGCAAAGTATTACCTAGAAAATAAGATCTACAATAGTTTTTTTAGATACAATTTAATCTCTTTATGATGCTCTTTAGATTCAGGTTATTTGCGTGAGCAAATTTGAAAGGCATAGGTACTGTATACACAGCTTAGTTAATTTTCTTTGATTTGTACAATTTGTTTGAGAACTTATGCATTCCAGATATATGGCACTGTATTAAGTAACAAATTTATTGTTTTATTTTGATTAAGATAGATTTTCTTGGAGTATATACACATTTAGAAATTTTAAATTTTAGAATTTAATTTTTAGAGTACAATTTTTAATTTTAGAATTTTTTTATGTTGTGACTATAAACCTCAGGATTTGATATAGTTGATCTTTTTTAACTGAGTTTTAAAAAACTTATTTGTAAACTTAAAAAGAATGATTACTTGTTTTTGCTAGTCTTCCCATTAGGAGGTATGTAGACTTGGAGATAGGTGAAATTTGTTCCCATTATTGCCTAGTGTAAGTTATTTTATCCTAGATCTTTGGGGAGGTGGCACTTTGCAAGGCTATTTGAAATGTTGAGAGTATTGTGTTAATCTGCTGTAAAGTAAGTATGCAAGTTCTGTGAAGTACTTGTTTGACAAAACAAAATAGGACATCTACTGAATAAGCCATTACTATAAACTTGATTTATAATGTAGTCATTTCACTTAAGTATGTCCTAGTGACATTTTTTATATTATAGATATAAATTATATGTAAATAATATTGTATATTGACATAAATAAATAGTTTTTGTTATTAACATTGTTTTAATCTATTAGTATCACTTTTGTTAGGTGTGTTTAGATACATGTACAAAGTATTTATTTGGATAGTTCTTTAAGCCAAGAAATTTTCTTTCTCCTTTATTGTTCAGTTCATAATCTCATTCATGGATAGAAGGATTGACTGGGTTACCAAGGAGATCTGTGTTCTAATACTGCTTGTTGCCAAGTGAGCTTGAACACAGTGCATCTTTTAACCAGAATTTTCCCTCTATAAAAAATAATAATTCCAGTCATAAACCCTATCGTATGTTGTGAGGATTGTTGTAATTACAGTATTCCACTGCTCTAGCAGTTATATCTGCTGAGTTTCTTTTCACCTTCGTCACCTATTTGATCACCTCCTGTGATTTCTCCTCCAGTACACACCCGTACCTGGGATCCAGCCGGCAACCGGGGGCATATGCACAGGACAACAGTCAATCAGTTGAGCCACACTGGCCAGGGCCTCAACTCATCTTATTTTTAAAATGCAGAAAGACTATTGCCTAAAATATGGCAGGAGGGAAAAATGCTACTCTCCTAAAAGTATTGGCAGTCACTTAAGATGCCTTAAAATGGTAGATACTACAAGGGCAAAAATACACATATACATTACCTGTACTTTTATGCCTCTGCAGGGAGAATTACAAGGAGAAGGCACCCCCAAGTGAACTTATACAAGTAGTATATGTGTGAGAAAAACTACTCTGCCTTAGCTGATTGGATTTTCAAGCTAGTGAAATTGTTTTACAGTTATTCTGTTTATTTTAATGAAGCAGAAAGCAAAGTTATTTTTCCTGAACGTAGTGGCTCAGTATTCGAAGAATATGAGTATTAAACTTGAATTTAGAACTTATGAAAAATACATGTCCCTGAGGAGGTGTCAGAGGTTTGAAAGCAGGATCCTTTTCAGTTCATATGATTTCAGAGATGCTGTGTTTCTCCTCTGAACTATTGTGAGTTGACAGCGTTGGCTTTACACCTGGCCTTAGTGTCTTTGATTTTCTGCTAATTGTTTTCCTATATATCTTTAATGACATAAATGCACTAAAGGAACTAAAATTAAAATTTAAAGGGAATTTTATAGCAATGTCTATAAGGCAAAACATGCTTTTGTTGTATAAATTCTAGGTTTATTTGTTTATAAGTTTGAATCCTTTTAAACTCATCTATTGTGTACTCTATGTTAAATATTTGAATTGTTTTTATTATTGGCCATGGTGAAGCGTAGTAGAAATTTAAAGATGATTATTTACCTATTGGTCCATAATTTAAAACTTAGTTTATATCGCTTTTATTTATTAACAAGAAGGATTTTTGCTTGCTGGAATCAAAGTGTATTACTCCTTTTCTTGCAGGCATCACAGAGAAAGTGTCAAATCCCATGCTCCTAGTAGCCCTCAGGCCTTACTGCTTGCTTCTTCCTATTCCTTAAGTTCATAAATAGGTAGATACATAGAAAGTAATTTATCTTTTCACTTCTCTCTCTTCCCCTCCCAACATTGTTTGGTACAACTGTAATGTCAAAGACTTAGGTTAAATTTGGCTATTTTTTAGCGATTCAGAAAAGTAGTTGAAAATGCCTTGTATTTTGGCAATATTCTTTTGTAACCTCTCCCATCTCCCCTCTGGAAATGATTGCAAAGCACTTAACTGTCATTTTAGGCTTTATTATTAATCCTCAAAACATTCCTATAAGGAGATAGAGGGTATATGGTATTGTCACTGTTTTTGTAGGTGGGAAAACATGATGCACAGATCTGTTGACTTTCCTAACTTGATGTAGTCAGACCAGAGCAAAGAATCTCCTGGCTCCTAAGGCCCATGTTCTATCTTGATTTGACTCTGCTTCATAGAGCAGAGGAAACAGGCGAAGAATCATGTAAGTCATCTGTTCTTTTTTCCCTGAAGAACTTGTATAGACTATGGAACTAGCTTAGATTTCATTACTATTTAATGGCTCTCAGTCTCCAAGACATTAAATTGTGATTAAATGATGTTCAAAAACCAAAGTCTTTAAGACAGTTGAATTTCTTAAATGTATGCTTATGAAACTCAAAGGCTGGCTTCTTATTCAGACTTTAATTGAATGCAAATTACTTGTCAGTATGCATAAAATACTTTTAATTAAACATTTCCTTTGACATACTCCTTGAGTAGTCTTGAAATTTCTTAGACATTTACGCATCACTTATAAATGATTGTAGACTATTTACTTATTGTGTGTGAATGTTTTGTCCTTAGTCTCAGGCTCTTACGAGAAAGGATAGAACAGAGGAAATAAGAATAGCAGTGTAATATATATTTAGTTAAAGTTTAAGCAGGTACTTTTTACCATATTAGCAGTGTGGATTAAATTTGTGAGAATTTAACAAATACAAGAAATAGATGTGATTTGAAATCGGTAGCTGTTTCAAATATGTACTAATAGTACTGATCTAATAGTCCATAAGTGTAGTGAAGAATTATTTTTCAAGAGGTAATACATTATGCATAGCTACCTTTGATAAAGGAGTGGTAAAGAAAAACAGGTATGTTAGAATCTCTTGTGCTGACATGATTAGCCCACCAGAAATAGCCTAAGGTTACCCACCTCTTTATTTTAATTTCTAGTAGCTGTTAACCTGTTTAAAATCTGGGGAGCACCTTTAGCTCAACCTTGGCTATTGTGCTATCTTTATTACATAGCGTTAAACCACCTCAGTGGATCAAGTCAACCTTCAGGTTTCTCTTATAGTCTTTAAGGGGCAATGTATGTTTACTTTGAAGGGTTCACAACATAGCATTGTTTCTTTGAGTTGTCATTGCTACTTAGTGGGAGGCAGATCCAAGGATATCGCCTGTTTTTGTTCCCATGTCATTGTCAACTCGCTATTACATTATAGATGATCTAAACTCAAATTAGGAAAAAGTAAAATGGTATGCTGTTATAAAGGAACACCCCTTAAATCCATTGCCCCTGACATTAATTTATAGTATTTTGTGACACTATTTTTAAGTAATAAATACCCAGATATTGAGGGTGTTTTTGTTGTTTCCAATAGATTAGTCAGTATCCACCAGAAAGGTTCAACTGTTTATACCTCACTTGCATTTCGAAAGTAGTATAGAATAGTATATTTTCATAGACAGAGCCAGCACATCAAGTTTTAGCCTGGTAAACTTCTGTGGTTCTAAAGTAAATTGTCATCCTAACTGGATCTTGTAATATTTTATGTAATATTCAAGATGATTGCATACTGTTATTGAATACTCTGATGAGGTGAGGTAGATAGGTACTATTAATATCCTCCTTGAACAGAGAAGTACAGTTAAAAAAACTAAGTCACTAACCCGAGATCGATCACCCAACTTCTCAGTGTTGGACTTAGGATTCAAACCCAGGATCTTCTTACCTCAAGTTTGCTCAAAACCACTCTGAGACAGTGTCAAGAGAATAACTATAGAGCATTTATGGAAATGATCTCTGGACAAATATGGCATTATAAATTGTTCTGATTGGTTTTCCTGTTTGTGTTGCAAGAGTAATCATGGCTGTCTTTAGTGTCTGAATTTTATTTGTATTTTAAGGTGGAAGTCTTCGTAATTTTTATTTAGAATTTTTCATAATTTATTCATTGAGATATTGCCTCAAGTTAATTTTAGTCACTTTTTTTTTTAACTGGAGACATTTTATGTAAGTTTAGTTCTTTATTTACCTTTATTGGACTAAGTAATAGATTTAACAAAGTTAAAGAACATTCAGAAATCTGCAACACTATTGGAAGTGGTATTTTAGATTCAAATATAGCATTAGCGAACCCTTCCAACATTTTAACTGTTAGCTTACTACAGTGTTAAAATTGGGATATTTACTTTATGGTTTTGGTAATGGAAAGTATATATATAATTTGTATTTCTCTAATCTTAGGCATATTAATATAAGATTTGTAACTTTTTGGTAGCACGTAAATATTTGTATCCAAAATTAAATTAATCTTAAGAGAGTGTTTAGGTGAAAAAAAGAAAGCTCAGGGTAACTTTTTGTGACTTGATTTGAAAAATACTGAAAATGTTAGGTTGTTCTGTGATTCTCATAATGATGATTACAACACTTCTAATACAAATATATTTTTTAGTTTCAGTACAAAACGGTTCCATTCATCAAAAAGATGCTGTAAATGATGATGATTTTGAGCCATACTTAAGTAGCCAGACAAATCAGGTAAGTCTGACAGTTCCATATTTAGGGAATTAAACTTATATTAGTATAAATTGATTTTTGAAATAGATATTTAGTTGAATGAGACTAACAATAACATGAATTAATCTAGTGTACCTGAATAGCAGTTGCACGTTTATGACACAGAAGAGTTCTTTAAAAATTATAGACAGCTGAAACTAGATTACGAAATATAAAGATTTGAACATGGAACATTACTAGTATATGTTGTAGTGTGTTTTTTTGAAATGTTGAAAGAATTTAATCTTTTAATGTCACTGTCATATCTTTGTAGCCAAAGCAAATTACAAGGTTTAATTAGCTAGAAATTTGTGGGAGAGGACTACTTTGTGCCTGAAATTTTTGGTTTAATGTAGTATTTTCTTCTTCATAAGACATTCCTATTTGAATTTTACTGATAGTTAAAGTTTTAACTTAACCTGGTAATGGAGGAAATAGATAAATAAGTAATTAAGACTATAAACAGTTGCTTCTATATTATAGGCATGGAAAATTTCAACAAATCAAATAATTGTTAGCTTTTGAGATTCTTGTGTGTTTGCATTATTCACAAATGTGAATTTATATATAGGAATCATTTAGATGTAAACATTAAAAATCTGGTATTTGGTCTCTATACCATTTCTGTCTGCACCCATTTGTTATTAAAAATACTGCTACTAGAAATAAATTTTAAAAATAAACTTTAATTACTAATCATTTTCTTTAGGGAGAACATTCTGGAATGAAGTTGCTTTTGTTTTGCTTAAAAAGAAAGATGTATGAAAAAAATGTATCTTGAAATCTTGACCTCTAGTTTTTTAAAACTATGAAAGAACAAGGAACCAAATGTTTATTACACAACTGTATAGTTTGAAAGCAAATTTGAACAAAAAGTAGTTCCCATTTTGTGGATGTAGAATTATTTTTAGGACTGTGGAGAGCCATGGTTATGTTTAATCTCTTAGTAATTTCTTTAACCACTCTCTTCTGTCTGTTGATCTGCAGTCCTAGCATATGTTGGGAGAGAGTAAATAAATGAGAAAGAAGAAAAATGGGTGATAAAAATCAATGAAAGTTTGGCTATTCTTAAGAATGAAAAATTTCATTTCATATTTATGTAATTTATTTTATAATCTCAATAAATTTTACTTTGCACCTAAATGTTGTGAAAGAATATATAATTGGAAAATAGGGGAAGATCATTTGTTGTACAATTGTAGTGCAAGTTTTAAAAGAAACATATGATATTCTATTTGGGGCCGTACATTGACCTCAATTAATATCCCTTATGGCAGTGTTTTCCAACCTTTTCGAGAAATTCTGATAATGAGGTATAGTAGATATTATCCCCACAATGTTTTTACGATCAGATAAGTTTGAGAAGTTTATTTGGTCTAAATAATTGAATTGTGGGTTTTTTGCTACTTGATTTTATACTTGATTAAAATATAAAATGAATTTCTAATGTAAGGATATATTATGCAGATCCACTGTCTTCATTGTTCAGAGTCTAGTCTGTTTTCAAGAAATTTTAATGGATTTTAAATGTTTGAAAATTGCTACCATAAGAATCCTCGCTTTACTTGGTAACAGATATTTTATAATTCATTTGTCACAGGGGCTTAGAAGATTGGTTATTTGGCATTCCACAGAGGTGCTTCAGGTCTGCCTAGGGGAGATTGGGGGAGGGTACCCTTGATCCCACCTTTGTGGCACCCAGAGCTCTGCTTTGCTTTTTATCTGTTCTTTTATATTGGAATTTTTCATAAAATTTCACTTGTAAAAAAATTTTAAAGTGTTGGAAAATTAATTTTTAAGACTATAAATGCATTTACTTTAATCCAATTTTTAAATTGTATCATAAAAGCTTCCTTGTTAATATTGGCAAAACATCTATAAAAGTATTGTTTTTTAATGTGATGTTTACATGGAAGGTCTTATGCTTTATATTAATTAGATCATTTTAATTCATGTTATTTGAATCAATATAGTCATGTGCTATTTCAAGAGAGGTTTTAAAGTTTAATATCAGAAGGCTGTATTTTACTTCCCTCTTGCCAATATTAGTGAATAGGTTTTCAGCAGTTATCTTTCTGTAATACTAAATAATTATGTGTAGTCAAGGTATATATTTACTTCTTTTCTTTTAATATGTTTTATTGATTTTAGAGGGAGGGAGAGAGGGAGATAAAAATATCAATGTGAGCGAAGCATCAATCAGCTGCCTCCTGCTTGCTCCCTACTGGGGATTGAGCCACAAACCTGGGCATGTGCCCTGACCAGGAATCAAACCAGTGACATTTTGATACATGGGATGACGCTTAACCAATAGAACCACACTGTCTAAGGCCATATTTACCTTTTAAAGAGCACTATAATTATTGAATATTGAATACTTGGTCTACTGAAGAGAAACATGGAAAATTATCTGAAATATGAAAGTAAGTTGTAAGAATTTAACTTATAATTACTTAATTGAAATTTTAAAAACTTACAAAAATTGACCTTTTAGAACAGATGAGTGAATACTGGATTTATTGGTGAAATATATCAAGTAATTATTTGCAGATTTAAAGTTCTGCAAGTATTTGTAGGTCCTTGTACTGACCTACCTGAAGTAATTATTTAATTTTTAAATTTTCAATTATAAATATGCAATATGACTTTAAAATTAAATCCCATCATTTGATTTTAATATTATAAATAAGAAAAATGAATCATTTGTCTGGAAAGGTGTTTAATATTTTTGGTTATTTTAAATTGTTTTATATACTTAGATCTAATTCACATCAAACACAGGAATACATTACACCAGTCTATTGGTCTTCTGTGGCAGCATATTTCTTCTATTTTCTAGTGTTCATTTTATTTGGGAATAATTTTTATATTAATTTACAAGTAAATGTGTGTCCTTCTGGTTTTAAAATTTGTTCTCTGTTATATGGATATATATTAGGCTTAGCCAGATTGGAGGTTTCTGTTTGGCAAGGAAGGTAGGGTTTTTCAAAATGCAGGCTTTAACCAGTAGATTGGGAGACAAGACCAACTGAAGCTTTATGAAATGTGTATTTTTGTTGCTTCTATTTTGTGCTTATTGTCTTATTTTTTAATGATTTAAAAAAAATTCTTATGCTTCAAAGTTTATTTTGCTTAATTATAAAGTGGATGTGCATGTAACATTTATGTAAAATATTTGCTGTGTAGAGGTTTTTTTTGGTTTTGTTTATTCTCTTTAAAGATTGCTATATATAAGTAAAAACGAAGATCAGCCAAAAAATAGTTCTCTGTAATTCCTCAGAATAATTGGACAATTATGTTGGTCAGAAAATTCATGTTTAATTGGTACTATTAAACGTACCATATAAATTGGAAGAGTAAGTTGGAAAAATGAAGTTTGAATTTGTCTGTTTGTATATATGGGGAAATAAATTCCTAGTCATGTTTACCAGGAAAGAGATAGAGAGAACTAAGAGAATAATATAATTATCTTTGCCTGTTTGAATGATTTCCTAACTGTTAATTCTGTATTGCCACTCAGGAGTCTTAAAGTTGAAGTTTGTGCTATTGACATATTAAAGAATTTACCTCAACTTCACAACACATCCCTCCTGCCTCATCTTTGGTCAGCTTTCTCCATCTCACTTACTCAAGGAAATAGGGCTTATTCTTATTTTCTGAAAATGTAAATATTTTCTTTGATAATCTCAATGTGTACAATTTGCATACACCCACACACAGAATCCTGTGTCTATTGCTTCTGAAGTCTTTTCTGATTCCCCCAATTACTTGCACCCTTCCTTCTCTTTGTGCTAGAGTGTTTGTTTTCTTTTGTTTGTACTTCCATTATAGTACTTATCAAATTGTAGGGTAAATATGTCTTCCCCCTAGACCTGTGGAGTCCTTTAGGTCAGAAACCATGTTTTTCATCTTGTCTCCAGTGACTGGCACTTTAATCAGTTACATAGTAGGCATTTATTAAATACTTACTGAATGTGAATTAGGTTGTCTTCTAGAATTAAGGAATGAAATAGTATGGTTGAAATGTCAAGTTAATATGACAGAGTACATTTTCTTATGACATTTTTATTATTAATCTGCATAAATTATACTTTTTCAAAAGTACAATAATATTTTTTAAATATTTGAAGAAAATACAGGTAAACATTAAAAGTAGACTAACCTTCACTTTATTAATTCAGAAGTGAGTCCAGAGATTGAAGTGCCTCAGGTTCTTAAGGGAAAGCAATTTTGTTTATCTCTGCTTACGTGCTGACATTGGTGGATAATGCCTCAAGTCTTTTTTATTGAACTTCTGAAACATTGTACAGTGTTCTCCCTTGGAAATTTGGGTGTTTATGAAGCAAAAGTGAATATTAATTTACCTTAACTAAAACAAAACACACACACACAAAATAAAAGACTTAGTTATAATTGAGCTGTATTAAATGTCTTTAGGTTAGAACAGTGATTATAAACTTTTTCTTACTGGTCAGGTTTTCTTTGAGATAATAGAAAAAAACTGGCTTGCGGACTAAAGGATAATAATTATAAATGATTTCAAAATTCTAATGAAGAATTTTTAATCTTCCATATTTTAGTTTTCAAATTAAAAAATCTAAAGGTAAAAGCTTAACCTATATTTTAATATAGCAGTTTGCAATTAAAGATTTAGAAAAATCTTTACAGTTGATTAGAGTAGCAGGTATCATCCCCATTTTACCAATGAAGTAACAAGGTTAGAGAAATTAATGATCAGTGAGATCACTGACACAGAAAGTGGAAGAGTACAGAATTGAGCCCAATCCTTGCCTACTACATCACATCTTGACTTTATATCTTCTTTTGTTTTTTGTTTCTGTTTTTGACTTTTTAAAATTCTCACCCAGGTATATGTTTTTATTAATTTGAGAGAGAGAAACATCAGAGTGAGAGAGAAACATCAATCAGTTGTGTTTCCCAAGCACACCCAACCAGGGATTGAAACCGCAACCCTGGATGTATGCCTTGACTGGGAATCTAACCCCCAACCTTTTGCTGTAATTGACCATGCTCCAACCAAGTTAGCCACCCGGCCAGGGCCAGGACTTTATACTCTTAAGATCTGGACTAGCTTTGAAACTATACAAATGAGCTTGATGGTTAAGTTACATTTTAAAGAGGCAGGTTGAGTTGTATTAATAAATGTAACTGTTGACTACTTACTGTGTTGTAGGCACTGTATCTTTATTTCCTTTGAATAGCGGAGACAAAAATTCAGAGGTGTATTTTGGCTACTTTCACTTAGCTGATAAATGCCTAGGCTGGGATTAGAATTTGGTTGCCTTATGGGTTCACTTCAACCTTATATTAAGCTAGAGGCCTGGTGCACTTATTCGTACACCGGTGGGTTCCCTTGGTGTGTACTGCTAGGATCAGGCCTCGACAGATAGCTGGGGAAGAGCCCGAGCCTGGGCCAGGTGCCGTGCCACCGCTCAGTTAGCTCGCCATCCATGAGCCTGGTATCTGGCTCCCATTGGTCAGCTGAGTGGCGCTGCTGCTGTGGGAGCACACTGGCCACCAGGGGACAGCTCCTGCGTTGAGTGTCTGTGCCCTGGTGGTCAGTGAGCATCA
>NW_006294681.1:1506007-1514255 GCF_000327345.1 Myotis davidii | reverse complement strand
CTGCTTTCCCTTTCGCCTCCCTGCATTGTGCCTACATATGCAAATTAACCGCCATCTTGTTGACAGTTAACTGCCAATCTTAGTTGGCAGTTAATTTGCATATAGCCCTGATTAGCCAATGAAAAGGGTAGCGTCATACGCCAATTACCATTTTTCTCTTTTATTAGTGTAGATATCTTCTCAGGTAGTGTTTCTAAGTTTATGCTGTGGGTAAAGGAATTGTGCATCTGTTATCAATTATCCATTGGTAATTATATCACTTTTTATATGTACACTTTCCTTTCAATTCGTTTTTAAATATAAGGGAAATCTCAAAAGTTTTACATCACTTTATTTAAAGGTGATAGATTTTAAAGAATGTGGTAGCTCAGGCCAGTGGCTCAGTTAGTTGAATGTTGTCCCATGCACCAAAAGGTCCCTGTTCAGAGCATATGCCCAGGGTTGTGGACTTGAATCCCAGTGGGGGGCCTGCAGGAGGCAGCTGATTGATATTTCTCTCCTCTCTTAACCTCTCTCTAAAATCAATAATAACATTTAAAAAATAGTAAAATTTCACTGTTATTGACCACTTTCTAAATTATGAATAAACTATTTTAAAGCTATTAGTTTACATAAACTGAAATTGATTATCTCTCATTATAATCACGTTTTAAGTAAAAGGTAGAAAAAAAAAGTAAGTGTTGAGTTATTTTCCATTATCAGGAAGTAGAAATTTTGTTTTCTCTACTACCAAGGTACATTCCTCTAATTGATATTCCACTTAGCTAGCAATTAGAAATTAATTTTAAATTTAGCAAAACATTAGAAAACATTTCCAATTATTATCAAAGCTCTAGTTATTCAAAATGTGTTGGCCATATCTTTTTTTTAAGACTTTAGTTTCCTACAACTTTGTTTTTACTAGAATCCAAACTGAAGCCTTACCTTTTGAAAGGAGATTGCTTAAGTTACTTTCATAGAGCTAGGAAGAAACATCTCATTAAACTAAAACTACTGAGAACTGGTAAATAAATGGTTAGTATTTGATAAACTGGAGAAAACAGGCCATTTATCCAATATTAGTGGCCCGGTGCACGAAATTTTGTGCACGGGGGGCGGGGGGGATTTCCTCAGCCCAGCCTGTGCCCTCTTGCAGTCCAGAACCCCTTAGGAGATGTCCGACTGCCAGCTTAAGACATCCCTCTCTGTTGTTCGGTTGATTTGCATATTAGGGTTTTATTATATAGGATTCTCAGCATCTGTAGGTGATAGTAATAGCACTACAGACAGCTTTCTCTTCTTATTTAGCCTGAGCTGTTTCTTTGATAGGCAGATATGACTAATGGAACACATTTTAAAGTAATTTAAACTTGTTATTTTGGCCAAGCACTAATTTAGGGAATAGAAAAAAATCATGATTTTAAAAAATTGACAAGATATCTAATCAAAGCCTTCACGCCCCAATAGGTTTGGGTCTGTTCCGGCCCGAGAGGTAACAATTGGCAGACATTTGTTCCACATTAATTTAGTAATAGAGGTTGGTGACTTCTTTTTTTTAGGAATCTGTACAGGTTACAGAATCAGTTAAAACTGAATTGACGAAGAACTGTGGCTCAGGGACCCATTTCAGTCCATTCTATTTCTTTGAGAAATTCCATGAGTTATCAGCCTTTTTCAAAAGTAAATATGTTGCAGCAACCAGAGTCTATTTAGCTCGCAAAGCTTAAAATATATATTTGTTCTTTTACCTTTTGTTGGTTGACCCCTGAATTATACTTTACGTATAGATAAATTAGGAACTTGATATGTAACTGTTGTGCAAAATGCAGCATTTGTGAAGGTGAAATAAGAATATTCAAAATAAATTATGAATAATTTTGCAAACACTTTATTATGAAAAATGAACTTAAAAAGTTTCTACCTGGTCTGCTTTTCCACTCCCACATCCACATAACTTACTGAGCCTAGGTTTTAGTGCCAACATTCAAAATTAAAACCTTGAAACTGATTACCTCCATATTTAGCCCAGCTCTCATACTCTTCCCTCATGGGGAATTTATTCACTTCCATGTATTACGTGTCCTTAGCTGTAGGTTTTCTTTTACAATGAGTATCTTTTTTAAATTTTTTTATTTTATTGATTTTTTACAGAGAGGAATGGAGAGGGATAGAGAGCTAGAAACATCGATGAGAGAGAAACATCGATCAGCTGCCTCCTGCACACTCCCCACTGGGGATGTGCCTGCAACCAAGGCACATGCCTTTGACTGGAATCAAACCCGGGAAAGGCACATGCCTTTGACTGGAATCAAACCCGGGACCCTTCAGTTCGCAGGCCGACGTCCTATCCACTGAGCCAAACCAGCTAGCTACAGTAGAGTATCTTATATCACAGTTTAGGCATTTAGTAAGTGTTTGGTTAAAATTACTAATAAATAGATACTCTAATAACTCTAAATTTAAAAATATTTTAAAAAATCATTTAATCAATTATATAGATTATTCTGGCTGAACTTCTGATCCCTTTTATTAAGCTTTTTAGAGTTTTATATTACTGTGTTTCTTGTCAGTATGAATCACTGAGTAATTTTATTTTCAGCTAATAATTTAGTGATTGGTTGGTTATACTGTGTGTGTGTGTGTGTGTGTGTGTGTGTGTGTATTTGTATCAACTTCATTGACTGGTAAAGTTTACTTAATTCATTGAAGAATTTTTTCATTGAAAACCATTGTTGGTGATTTTGAACTTTTCCTCAAGAAGCTCTTATTTTTGTCTTTAAATATAACAGTCAGTATTTCCACTGTTAATTTCTATAAAGATGGCACTACTGTGGTTGTTCCAAAGATGCTCTTCATTTCTTTTACACTAATTCTGTGAATATTGTTGGAATATATTTTCAAATACAGTTAATAATTAACCTATGTATAGTTAATGAATATGTTCAACTAAACTAGTAAATAGTAACATGTGTATTTCCAGTTTTGAATACAGTAAAATGTACTTCATATCAAGTGAATGAAGTCATTTTTTTTAAAATAGTATGAATTGAGAGTTGTTTTTTTAAGTGCAATCTTTACTGGAAGTAGTAATATTATGTCATAATTATTAATTTAAATACAGCCTTTATTTGAAACTTAATAGTAACAATAAAGCATCTCAGTTTTTAATGATTGGCCTTTACAAAAAATAATTTAAAGTGAATTCCAGGCAGTATGATGTTTGCTTCCCATTTATATTGATGTACTTTCTTGAGTGAAAAAGCAGTGTTTTAGAATAGTCCCAAGAGACTAATGGCAAAAAAAGGGGGGGGGAAGGGGTTTACATACTTTGCTCTGAGAAACTTAGAATATCTATAAAAATGAAGTGAATAATCAGCCTTCGAAATTTGACCCTTGCAAAGGGAATACTAGTTCTTCTGACTGGATATTAGCTTAATTTTTTTCACTTTGTTTATTCTACAAATTCGAAAGGTCTGTTCGAGGCTTTAAAAATCACACCTATATCAAATTGTGAAAATCTGTTGTCAGGCCTGTTTGGGGCATAAGAAACACATATTCAAAAAAAATCCTTAAATATTTTATTTTTCACATTGTGTAATAACAAATTTGAGTTTTTAAAAATAGAATGTGCTACCTTGGTTTTTGGCAAATCACTGAATGATTAGTTAATATTCAAAATAAAAGTTGGTGTAATTGCAGTAATTTTGGGGGGAAATTGCAGGAACTCAATTTGTAAATGAAAATTCTGATCAGGAAGGTTATGTTTATTGTGTAAAATTTGGAAAATCTAATAAAAAGAAAAGAGGCACCTGTTATCCTATCATTAAGAAATCGTAGAAAGGATTTGGTTTGCTTTCTTTTTAAAATGAGTGAGGCAAAACAAAAACAAATTTGGATCATGCTATATGTATAATCATGAATCTTTGCTTCTCAGAGTGTATTTCTCTAATTTTTTTCTTAATAAAATTTCAAAATTTAACTGCTGAACTGGATTCTGTAATACAGATAGGCTATAATTTCTCTATTATTGGCATAGTTTTCAGGCTTTTTAAATTCTTGGTTATACATGTTTGTATACATCAGTTGCTTAAAATAAAGCTGGCTATAAATGATGAATTTGTGTGGGCAAAATTTAGAAATCAATCTTTTGTAGAAAGTACAATATTTTTAAGTGGTGGTAGAGGACCAGATTCTTTAAACAAAAATAATTATCTTCCACCCCTAGCTCTGTAACAAAAAATTTGGAATTTTATAAACATTTTAAAGTAAAAATACTCATCAGCAAATTTTTCTGTTGATAAAATTAGGCTTGAAACTTTAATTTTGCTTATTTGGAGCCGGTGGATTTGTTTTCATTTACTTAAATTTATTTGATTTTCATCTTTCAGATCCGCCCCCCTTCAGAGGAACTTTGCTCTTGATTATGATCTTTTGTTTTCCAGAGTAACAGCTATCCACCAATGTCAGATCCATACATGCCTAGTTACTATGCTCCATCCATTGGATTTCCATATTCTCTTGGGGAAGCAGCATGGTCCACAGCTGGAGACCAACCTATGCCATATCTGACAACTTATGGACAAATGAGTAATGGAGAACATCATTATATACCAGATGGTGTGTTTAGTCAACCTGGGGCATTAGGAAATACCCCTCCATTTCTTGGTCAGCATGGATTTAACTTTTTTCCTGGTAATGCTGATTTCTCTACGTGGGGGACAAGTGGATCTCAGGGACAATCAACGCAAAGTTCTGCTTATAGTAGCAGTTATGGCTATCCACCTAGTTCTCTTGGGAGAGCTATTACTGATGGACAGGCTGGATTTGGCAATGATACTTTGAGTAAGGTGCCTGGCATTAGCAGTATTGAGCAAGGCATGACGGGACTGAAAATTGGTGGTGACCTGACAGCTGCAGTGACAAAAACTGTAGGTACAGCCTTGAGCAGCAGTGGTATGACTAGCATTGCAACCAATAGTATGCCCCCAGTTAGCAGTGCAGCACCTAAACCAACCTCCTGGGCCGCCATTGCCAGAAAGCCTGCCAAACCTCAACCGAAACTTAAACCCAAGGGCAATGTAGGAATTGGAGGTTCTGCTGTGCCACCACCTCCTATAAAACACAACATGAATATTGGAACTTGGGATGAAAAGGGGTCCGTGGTAAAGGCACCACCAACCCAACCAGTTCTGCCTCCTCAAACTATAATTCAGCAGCCTCAGCCATTAATTCAACCACCACCATTGGTGCAAAGCCAACTGCCTCAACAGCAGCCTCAGCCACCACAACCACAGCAGCAACAAGGACCTCAGCCACAGGCTCAGCCTCACCAAGTGCAGCCCCAACAGCAACAACTGCAGAACCGTTGGGTAGCTCCTCGGAATAGGGGAGGTGGCTTCAACCAGAACAATGGAGCGGGCGGTGAAAACTTTGGTTTAGGTGTTGTTCCTGTCAGTGCTTCACCTTCTAGTGTAGAAGTGCATCCAGTGCTGGAAAAGCTAAAGGCCATAAACAACTATAATCCCAAAGACTTTGACTGGAACCTGAAAAATGGACGTGTGTTTATAATTATATTCGCTTAGAAAATAATGACAACAAACCAGTTACCAATTCAAGGGACACTCAAGAGGTACCCCTAGAAAAAGCTAAGCAAGTGCTTAAAATAATTGCTACCTTCAAGCATACCACCTCAATCTTTGATGACTTTGCACATTATGAAAAGCGTCAAGAAGAGGAGGAAGCCATGCGTAGGGTAAGAGTACAGTAATTTTTGTGTGTAGGGTCTTTTTATTGGGGTACTGTGCATGGATGGGTATTTAATGCCTTTTAATATTACATTCTGAGTTTAAGAACTTTACTCTGAAGGAAAACAATCACTTAGTTTAAGAAACAACTTTATAAAGATCCTTGACCTGTGATGCCATATTTGAAACATTTCTCCTTTCCAAGGGTAATCCTTACTCTCTGAATTTGCTTTTTGCCTATTCTGCATACTCCTCAGGTGATAAAGGTTATTGAGTCGTGTTTATCAAAGCTCAGTGAATTCTGCATTTATAATTAATCAGGCTTGAGAACTAGCAAGGGACTCTAATCTTAAACATTATTTTTATGGGAATAACATGTCTGGAGTTTGAACCAAATCGTTTTTAAATAAATGTTTGAACATTTTGTATTTATGAGAAATAAAATATTTTTCCCTAAAACTCCTGAAACTTTTTTATAATTATGTAGTTAGAGCACTTGTACAAAATGTAGACGAATTGGACTTTAGGAAGGCAGCTAAGAGTTGGGAAGACATGGGGCTTTAGATGTAGATTGCAGAATTTTATTTCTTCAGTTATTTACCTTTGTTGAGACTCTAAAGGAGATTTCTCAAGAAGTTACTCATTGTTCATGTTGCATCATATTGGCCAGATTTGATCACAGGGCACATAGCAAGATAGGCTGGGGAATGTTTTCTGTTTTAGGCTACAAAAGAAAATTGGTGTGGGGGAGGGTGCTAATTTTAGGAGAAAAGGGGGATGGATGGAGTAAGAAACTAACAGATTTTTCCATAGACAGTACATTTAAAGTTATTTTCAAATAAGGGATAAAGTTAGAAGCTTTTCCAATAAATTATGATTGCTATGGAAAGCTTGCATGTAGAAATTGAGATAAAACAGGAACTAAAGTTGATTCCTCTCTGTGTATAAACGTAAGCATCTAGTGGCTACTTGATATTTGCAAAAGAGGGAACTATTTCAGTTAACATTTCTTACTGGTGAAGCATGTGAAATGATCCTAGAGCAGTAGTTCCCATACATTTTAGGACACATACTTATCAATTAGGGTGCTTCTTGAAAATGCAGACTATTGAGACCACCCCAGGCAATCTGATATATTTGATAAGGGACCTGGTAGAGTATATTTTTAATCAAGCACCTCGATAATTTTGCTGCTAGTGATTCTTGAACAGAATTGTTAGAAACTTTGCTTCGGAATAGTACAAATGGCTATTTAATATTTAAGGCCCTGCTTAACCGTTTGTAACTGCCCTTACAAATAATGGATCAGGAGAAATGATTTGGGGTATGAAAGACGAGATGCAAGTGAAGATTTTGTTTTAGGATGTGCTGATTTTAAGGTGCTTTTGAGAAATATAGATAATGAAATCTCTTTGATTAGACAGTTAGGTGTGGGAGTCGCAGATGGGGACTTTCTTGTTCTTAAACAGATAATTCCACGGAAGTGGGATGAGATTACTCCGGGAGAAAGATGCAAGGCAGGGAAATAGTTATCAACTGTTCTTTCTACTGCTAAGGAGAGGCCACCCTGTTATGTCTTTCCACAATTCTTCTCTACCCAGTCTGAAATTTTAATTCTAGGGTGTTTTTTAATTATTATATAACTATCTCAGGAATTATGACCATTACATACTGTTTTGTAGTTATACATTCAACAGTTACTTGAACTTTAAAATTTTACATTTAAATTGTTTTATTGTTTACAGCCAGTCTTTTTATGTCTCACTCACCTTTGACGTATTTGCTTTGGATTTTATTTAGCTTATTGTATTATTTTTTAGGAAGAGTAGCTGATAATATTTTTATTAAGCCCTACTAAATGCAAGAAAATGCCTTACTTTGACCATAATAGGTGAACAACAGTTTCCTGGCTATAGAATATTTGAGTCACAGTCTTTTCTTTCAGGCTTAATTTTATAGCTTTATATTTCTATTACATATAAAAGATGTCTGAGGCCAGCCTAAATTTCCTTTCTTTGGAAATAACTATTTCTGTGTGCATAAAAGATTTTTTTTTTATTCTTGCAATATGGACCTCTATGTAGAATGTGTTCAATATGGGTCTCTTATTATAATTTTTCTTAATTCTTTGTCCAAAGGCCAGGTTTTCATTTTCTTTTTTCTAAAAATGTGAAAGAATGTTGAATCTTTGAACATTCTTTCAGTGCCATTGGTTCTTACCATTTTTTTTTCCTGCATTTGGAGAATTTCTCAAATTTGAATTTTCATGACATTGATGTGATTTGCTTTGTGTTGATTTTGTGACTTTTGAGGTTCTGCATTCTTCAGTGACATGTTTGCTTATGTTATCACATCTAGCTCCCATTTATTTCAGCTGATTGATTGCTTACCTGAATTTTTTGATGCCTAGTTGCTTTAATTTTTTGGGTCACAAAGATGACTGTTCACAGCCTATCTTTGCTTCCTATAATGATTATTTTTAGGAACTTCTTCCTCTTCCATATCTTTTTTAACTTGTTTCTTTT
>NW_006294681.1:1503186-1505275 GCF_000327345.1 Myotis davidii | reverse complement strand
CCTTTCACCTCCCTGCATTGTGCCTACATATGCAAATTAACCGCCATCTTGTTGGCAGTCCAATCTTAGTTGGCAGTTAATTTGCATATAGCCCTGATTAGCCAATGAAAAGGGTATTGGTCGTGCGCCAATTACCATTTTTGTCTTTTATTAGATAGGATACATACAGTAAAATTGTAAATTCCCCTTTGCTGCTGCTCTCTAGTTAAGCCCTCTCCTTTTTAACCCTAATTCACTGATCTGTTCTGTCTCTAGGAAGCATTTTCCATAATGTCAGAAATTACAGAGTGTAATCTTTTAAGACTGGCTTCTTTCACTCAGCATGCTATCTTTGCAGTTTGTTGTTTTGTATACCAATTGTTTGTTCTTTTTAATTATTACTAAGTACTATTTCATTGTATGGATTTACCAGTTTATCCATCTGTTTTTTTCTTTGAAGGACATCTGATTATTTCCAATATTTGAAGAATGTAAATAAAACTTCTATAAATATTTGTATACAAATCCTTTTAAAACATTTTTAAATCATACAGTAAAATTCACCTTTTTGGTGTGGACAGTTCTATAAATTTTAACACATTTGTAGATTTGTGTAACCACTACAATCAGGATACAGAATAATTTTATTATCTCTCCAAAACTATCTTGTACTATTCCTTTGTATTTATATTCTTCACCCAAGTCTAACCTCTGGCAGCCATTGCCTGGATTCATTATAGTTTTGCAAGTATCTTTTTTTGCAATATAGTTTGACTCTTTCTGGCTTTTTTTTCCTGATCATCCAGGTCAGGTATTTGTCCCTAAATAGCATGCTTTTTGTTGTTGGTGGTCTCGGTGTTTCTTTGTTTTGTACTTTAATGCTTGGTGTTAGTTGCATATTTTCTTCCCATTGCAGATGTGGAAATGGGAAAGGCATGGTGAAGTTGACTTTACCAATTAAGCAATTCATCAGCCTGTGAAGAGTAAGAAGGTAGAGCCAGTACAGTGGATATGCAGGTGAAATTTTTGAAACCACCATGTCAGGAAAGTTTTTCCTGCATATTAACCGTTTAACACTTGGGGTATCATGTGTCCTTGCCCAGTTTTCTTCCTGGTGCTTTACCTCTTGTCGAGGCAGAATTTGTAGATTTTCTCTTAGATGTACTTGTACTTGCACTTTGGCTCTCCAGCAAAACTGCTTTCAAAATATTCTTGATATCCTAGTGATGAAGGAAGGTTGTATATATATTCTAGGTCCTTCTGTGCTCTATCCAAAAAGACAAATTAGTAGTGTTTTGGTAGGATTCTCTTTACTTGTTACACTTTTTAAATTTTTAAATAAAAGCAGTTGCAAGTCATTAGTTAAACTTCTCCTTTAACGTGACCCCCTCTTTCTTGTATTTAGCTGAAATTCCTCAAAGCGTATGATAATGTGAAGATTACATTTTCCCAGGTGCATGTCCTTCAGACCATCGGTAAAGAAGGGTTTCTTAAGACATAAAACACTAATTATAAAAGAAAAACTGATAAAATTTGACTATATGAAAATCTGCTCATGAAAAGATGATTTAAAGAAAGTAAAAAGACATGTTAGGAGTTGGGAGAAATTTGAACATAACTGACCAAAGATTAGTATCAAGAATAAAAAATATCTATGAGTCAATTTAAGAAAAAGATAAATAATCTAGTAGAAAAGTGGGCAAAAGATGTATGGATAGTCCTTTCATGGGAGGAAACAATAATGGTTAATAAGTACATAAAAAGATATTCAGTCTTAATAATAATTAGGGAAATGATAATGAGAAAATACTTCATATCCATTTATTTGGCAAAATTAAGAAACTTAATAGTATCAAGTATTGGAAGACTGCAGATCAATAAAATCTCATAAAATTGCAGATGGGAACCTTAAATTGATAAAGCCATGTGGAGAAGCAGTTTTGTAAGGTATATATTCCATATACCTTATAGTTCAGCAGTTTTCCTTCAGGATAGATACATAAGAGAAACTTACCACATACCCCAGAAGACATACAACAATGTTCTTAGTGGAAACAAGTGATAATAGTAAAAACAAAACAAAAAAACCAAGGACTAACCAATGTCCATC
>NW_006294681.1:1500846-1503169 GCF_000327345.1 Myotis davidii | reverse complement strand
CAGGAATATGGCCAAAACACATTGGTGCAACAGTAATATGGTGGAATGATTGAACTACATATATATCTACTTGCAACAATATGAGGGAATCTCTTTTTTTCTTCGTCTTTTTATTTAAAAATAATTTGTAATTTATTTGGATATATAAGAATAGTATGTAGAACATTCAGATTGACCTGCTAACATTCTTTCCTGTTTGCTTTGTTGTTGTTTTTAACAATTTCAGAGTAATTTCCATATATCATGTTTCTTTCCCCAAAAAAGTATAGTGTATATTTCCTAAGAGTAAGGATATTCTCTAATATAATTGCAGTATTCTGTTAGTTGATCCATAGTATCTTTTAAGCCTTTTTTTTTCTTCTTTAGTGTAAGATCAGGCAAAGGTCCTTTAGCCAAAACAGTTTTGACAAAGAACGATTTTGGAAGGCTTATATTAATCTGACTTCAGATCTTTGCCTTCCCCAAATTCGTGATTATTTTTTCTTTGCTTTTTCATAGAAGTTTTGTGCTTTAAAGTTACACATATATGTCTATAGTGACTGTAGCTTTCTCACATTTCTCTTCTTAGTGTGCATATGTTTTTCTTTAAATTCTTGAGTCTACTTGTGATAGACAAGGACTTCCAAAAGCTAATTCTATTTTGTCATTGCTGGATCTTTTTTATGGTTTCTAAAAATTTTTAGTCTGGTTATTTTGGCAATGGAGGAATTCCCCAGCTTGCCTTGCCAGGAAAGCACCCTATGGAGGAGCCGACCAAACATCCTGTCTTGTTATATAAAACTTGCAAGTCAGGCTATTTTAGAATGAGGGGTATTGGTGAAACTTAAAACAACAGGAGAACTCCATACCAGTTATTGTAGTATTTGTATAGTTCTTCATTCTTAAATTTGAACACAGAATTTTGTTATGTTTGATAAAGAAGATATCAAGCTTGTTGAAAGAACAACCAGAACAAACCCATTAAGAGAAATATTTAATACAGGGAGCAAAAGGTAATTTAAAATATAAACAAAATTTGATTTGTTGTTAGGGAGGATTTATGTATAAAAAGAAAAGAAAGCCAGAAAATGTTACTGGAAATAAGAAATGTGATTCTCATAATAAAAAAGCAGTGAGCAAGCAGATTAATAAAATGTTCATGTTTTAGGTCCAGTTGATGATCTGGAATTTCGAATCAAAGAAATTTCCAAATGTGGAGCAATAGAGGTGAAAATATAAAGTGTGGAAGATGTGGTGGAAAAAGGGGTTCACTATCTCTCAGTGTTTAAAAGAGTACAGGAAAAAGCATTGGGAAGAATGATTAAAGAAAAGTATCCATACTCAAAGATATGTGTTTTCAGAAGTATGGACTCACTGAATGACCAACAGGATAATTTAAAAGAAAAAGGAAAAAAAAAAAGACAGGATAAAGATATTTTAAAAGCTTTCCAAGCAAGAACAAATTACTAAGAAAGGAGATTATCATTGGAATTCTAATCTACAGCTCTGGATTCTCACATGTAAAATCTATTTGGGAGTGGAGAGGAATGCGGTATATTGTTTTTAAAGATGAGTGTTGAATTCTGTCAGTGAGGGAGAGTGCAAAATAAAGATTTCAGGTATAAAAGAGCTTAGCCAAATTCTCTTTATGAGAAAGTTACTTGAAGAGCTATTTCAGCAGAGTGAAAAAGGAATTCAAGAAAGATAGTAAGACCTGGTAGCTGGTTATACTAGAACAATATCTTTCTCTCAAAAGCAACTCTGTAGGCATTCTGAATAAGACTGGTCTTCATTGTATATAATGTGTATCAGGGCTGTATGCATTTCTTCACTTTCTGTTAAATGGCACTATGGTCTTTGAAGCCTGACAAATGAAATGAGCCCTCATTTGGAAACCACTGACCTTAGAGATGGGTGTGAAGGAAATTAAAAAAAAAATCTAGCTAATGTTTGTTCTCATTGGACCATAAGCTGGCTCCATGAGAGCAAAACTTCTTTGTTCTCTGCTCAGGCCCTAGCACGTAATAGTTGGCACATAGTGTTTAATAAACATTTGTTAAATGAGTAAATGCTTAAAAAATTTTTTTTGAAAGTTTGAATGTCATAGAATTTTTCTTTTTATTGGTTTAATTACTGTACTTTATTTGGGAACTAAGTACTTAATCATTCAAGTTATGTAATGTTGCCTATTGGTTTTTCCATTTGTAGAAATGTATAATCTCTCTATATAAAAAGCCAGTGACCAGAATGCCGGATGACTGGTTGCTACCGGTCACTATGACTCCCACTGCGGCCAATGAACCAGCCAGCTCAGGGGGTGGGGCTGGGCCGCCCCACCCCCCAC
>NW_006294681.1:1494243-1500503 GCF_000327345.1 Myotis davidii | reverse complement strand
ACCCTATTTGGGGGTGGGGCTGGCTGGCTCAACACTCACAGACCCTCCCCACGGCCGATTGGGGGAGGGGCCCACCGGCCAATCGCCACGGCTCCTCCCCCCAGCCAGCTCAGCCGTGATAGGCCCCTATCAGGGCAAGCCAGCCAGTCAGCTGGCCAGCCTCCCACTGTCTCCTCTTCCCAGCAGGCCTGGCCCTGATCCATGCAGATAGGGGCCGGGCTGGCCGGACCCCACCCATGCCCAAATTTGTGCACTGGGCCTCTAGTAATATTATTAATAGAGCTGACTTTCCTACATTTATATAATGTATATGAGGCCCCTACAGGTAGTGTGGAGCCAGCCTGTCCCTGTACTTTGTAAATATTTTCAAGTTGTAATGATATAAAGCATAGATAAGTTGTTTTTCCCCATCCATTCAGTTCTAGAGAAATCCTTTGTTCCAGAAAGGGTCAATGGAACCAAAAACAAATTTCCAAAGTCAGAATATTGAAGTCTCAGTTCTACACCTTCTCCATGTTAGAAATCCCCTCTTTTTTTTTTTTAAATGAATAACACAAAGTTCCTTAATATGACCACTGCTCCAACATGCAATACTCAAAACCACATTGCCATGGCAATCCCTTGTGTTCTTTTAGCTTTCCATTTTGATTTCCTATTAATCCTCAGACAAGCTTTCACTCCCTCATGTTGGTCACTGTTTGGTGATGTATGCTTTAGCTGATTTCCTCAATATTGCACATCAGTCCAGTTCATATCCCTGTTCATGGAGCAGCTTTGGCAGCTTCACTGTTTTATTTCTGACCCTGTCAGAAGAAAGCAGAGGCAAGGCTTATGGGACTGTGTTTATAGTGTCTACAGTAGTGTATAGTAATGTGGTAGGCCTTCATATTCAGTCACCACTCCCAGAGCAATTTTCTGTCCTGCAAGCTCCTGCCCTATACCATTTTTTATCTTTGATACCATATATTTACTGTATTTTTATGTTTAGTTATGTTTAGATAAATGCATACCATCTAATCTAATAAAAGAGAAACATGCAAATTGCACCTCCCCTATGCCGAAGCCACGCTCACCTGCCAGTCAGAGTGACAATATGCAAATTAACCCAACCAAGATGGCGGCCGGCAGCCATGGAGCTGGAGCAAGCAGGAGGCTTAGTTACCCTAGCAATGGAGGAAGCCAAACTTCCAGCCTGCCGTGGCCTCCACTCAAGGCAACAAAGTTTCAATTATAAAAAATAAATAAATCCCAGATACCTGCTTCCAACCTGCCTCCACTGGGAGCTTGGGTGGCTGGGGGCCGTGGCCAGCCTGCAGACAGCCATCAGCCCCTCACCTAGGAAGGCCACACCCTCATTGAGTGGGGGTCCCCACTGGGGGGCTTGGCCAGCCTGCAAACAGCCATCAGACCCTCACCCAGACTGGCCAGGCACCCCAGCAGGACCTCCCCCACCCTGAAGGGCGTGTGGCCAGCCTGAAAACAGCCCTCAGCCCCTCACCCAAGCTGGCCAGGCACTCCATTGGGGACCTCCACACTGAAGGGGCTGTGGCCTCCTGCAAACAGCCATCAGCCCCTCACCCAGGCTGGCCAGGCACCCCAGCGGGACCTCCACCCTGATCCAGGACACCCTTCAGGGCAAACCAGCCAGCCTCCACCCATGCACCAGGCCTCTATCCTCCTATATAATAAAGGGGTAATATGCAAATTGACCCTAACAGCAGAACAACTGGGAATGACTGGTTACTATGACACACACTGATCACTAAGGGGCAGACGCTCAATGCGGGAGCTGCCCCTGGGTGGTCACTGTGCTCCCACAGGGGGAGCTCTGCTCAGCCACAAGCCAGGCTGACGGCTGCCAGTACAGCAGTGGTGGTGGGAGCCTCTCCCACCTCAGCAGCGCTGAGGATGTCCGACTGCAGCTTAGGCCTGCTCCCCGCTGGCTAGTGGGCATCCCCTGAGGACTCCTGGGCTGCCAGAGGGATGTCTGACTGCCAGCTTAGGCCCAATCCCCCGGGGAGCAGGCCTAAGCCAGCAGGTGGTCATCCCCCGAGGGGTCCCAGACTGCAAGAGGGCACAGGCTAGGCCAGGGGTGGGCAAACTTTTTGACTCGAGGGCCACAATGGGTTCTTAAACTGGACCGGAGGGCCAGAACAAAAGCATGGATGGAGTGTTTGTGTGAACTAATATAAAATCAAAGTAAACATCATTATATAAAAGGGTACGGTCTTTTTTTTCAATAGTTTTATTCATTTCAAACGGGCCGAATCCGGCCCGCGGGCCGTAGTTTGCCCACGACTGGGCTAGGCTGAGGGACCTCCCTCCCCCTCAGTGCACAAATGTTTGTGCACTGGGCCTCTAGTTGTTTGATAATTGCCTGCAGTATTTAGTACATTAACATGCTGGGCAGGTTTGTAGTGTAGGAACAGTAGTAGGCTGCACCACATAGCCTATGTGTATAGTAGGCTATATCATTTAGGTTTGTGTTAATGCACTCGCAATGACAAAATCATCTAATGGCACATTTCTCAAAAAAACATTTCCATCATTAAGTGATGTGTGATTATATATTACACTTTTAATTTCTGAGTGAAACTGACTTTGTCTCTTGGCAAAAAACTTGAAAGGTGTTTTAACTCTAGTATCTTACACATTTGATTATCGATATTGATGGTGCTCTCTTTTGCATGTGAAATAACATTACGGAGTGCAATAACAGAACCAGGCTATAAAAGGCTGCTTGTGGGCAATTTCACTACTTAACGATAACCTGGAATGTAATTTTATGTTTACTGTAAAGCAGTGGTTTCCAACCTTTTTTTGCCATGCCCCACCTAAGCATCTCTAAAATCCTAATGTCCTCCTCTCCCCCCGTGACATATAATTCTTATTATTCAAAAAGTGAACTCCTTTTCATGTAGGGAAGCCTAAAAGGCCACTAACTTGGTCTAAATAAGCTTCCAAAGAACATGGCATCCATGAAAGAGAAACATAAAAAAACAAAGGACAGTTGAAGTACTGAGGAAATCATTAAGAAATTGTTAAAAAAATATATATATATTAGGTGATATGAAAAAATAGCAAATAAAGTTTTAAAGCGTAATAGAGAACTGATATACATAAATATGTCACAATATATTACAATAAAAGCATAATATGCTAATTAGACTGACATCCTCCGGGACATCCTTCTGGACAAAGCTGGCGTGGGCGTGGGTGTGGGCTGAGGCAGAGGCCCCCCCTCCCCCCCCCGCGGAAATGCAAAAAATTCACTGTTAATAACTCTTTCTCAAATTGCCTCCCTTAAAAATCAAATTGCCCCCCTGGGGGACGTGTGCCCCACATTGAGAACCACTGCTGTAAAGAGTCCAAAATCTGACTTTAAAATAGAATTGCATATGGATCCTTTGCTTTGGCTCTAAGTGCCTTTTTCACCGTGTCCCAGTTTAATTTTTTCCCCTGAGAATTCCAGCACACATACAGTCAACCTTTATCGCCATATGTTTGTATCATATATGTGTGTGTGTATATATATATAGATTTTTTTAATCATTTCCTTATTCATTCAGCAGATAAATACAAAAGGTTACCAGTAAGCCACTATAGCCCAGTTTCTTTCTTCTTTTTTTTTTTTTAAGCTCAGGCTGCCTGGAAAGGCAAATACAATTTCTCTGTTTTATAATTTTCAGTGTTGAGGGCCATCGTGTCTCATGCTGAATTTATTACTAAGTATTTTATGTTTTTATTGTTATTGTACTTGCCTTTTCAGTTTTACTTCCCAGTTGATTTATAGAAATGTCCTGTAACCTGTGACTTCACTCAGTTCACCTATTAGTTCTAGTAGTCCTATAGAAAATCCTTAAGATTTTCTGCCCAACAATCATGTCACCTGCGAATGGAGAGCATTTTACTTCTTTTTGATCTTTGTACTTTTTGCTGTTTTCTTGCAATATTATTTTTAAGATAGTATTACTTAAATATGAAATGAAGTGAAAACTCTAAAACTAAAATAAGACTACACATAAAAATAATAATTTAATGTGTTGGGTGATACTATTTTGTGGAAACTAAATCACAACTCAAAACATGAATTAGTCCTAAGTCTTAGAACCACATTCTTACTCTCATTTGGACCATTTTGGACCATGACTGTTTACCATTTTTTACCACTTGAATTTTTCTAACTCTCTCATTTTGTAGTATACTTTGAGGTTATTTGATCTTTGGTTGATACTGTATATTAGACTGAATCTATTTTCTCAAACCTGAAATATTACTTTATTTTATAAATGCACACTTGGGCACTAGAGTCTCTTAAAGCAGTTCTTTATTATTGTGTGCTCATGCGGAGGATCAAGAATGTGACAATCTCAATTAAATGGAAGCATAAGTTTAAAGTTTGAAGAGTTGACTTCCAAAAAACAGAACCTCCAAAGCATAGTCTTTGTCCTTTCCCTTGATGAATTTTTATTTTGAATTTTACAGTGCAGAATTGGTCTATTTTCTTTACATTTTTTGTCTTTTGCTCTCTTAATGCTAAAGGACCCATCATGTTGTTGGGACAATGCATGTCAAGCTTGTCTCAGTATTATAGCACTTTAATGGCTCTGGACAAATGTACAGGCTTTTGAACAGCTGGGAGTTTTATCCATCTGTTACTGTCCTTGTTCTGCTCTGTAGCATGAATTTTTCCACTCCTGTCAGCCAACCTATGCAGACTTCATTTCTGGTAAGGCATCCTGAAGAATTGAATTTATTATATATTTTAAGTCCAATCATTTGTTCATCTATAAACTTTGTCTTTTCTTGAAATATGCACACCTTTTTCTTTTAAATTTTAATATGATAATGTGGGAGTTGTATTTTTCTAACTTTTTATTGTTTTTAAAAACTTTATTAAATTATTTTGTTGCAAAAATAATGTAGCGAGTTTTTGTATGTTCTTTATTTAGTTTTAGGTTATATTACATAATCATAGTACATTTATCCAAACTAAGAAATTAACATTGGTACCACGATGCTAAACTACAGACTTAATTTTAAAGATTTTTTAAATTATAGTTGACATACATTTGTATAACTTATGTAAATGTTCAAGATTTGGACAAGAAGCTTTGCATTTGTCATGTCTCCTTCATGCTATGACAGGTTCTCTTGTCTTCCCTTATTAGACTGAGGTTACAGGATTTGGGGAAGAGTACCACATAAGCGGTGTGTCCTTATCTGGTCATATATAACTTATTGCTGGTGATAGTAACTTTGATTCCTTGGTTCAGGTTGTGTCTGCTAGGATTCTCCTAAGTAAATGGCTTTTTTCTCCTTTGCATACTCTATTCTTTGAATCAAGTCATTATGTCCACCTCATACTCTAAAGGAGGAAAATTAAGCCCCACCTCATGCATCAAAGAATTCGTGTGATTTTTTTTTTGTTTTTATTTAGCTTTTCCATTTGTTCTTTTTCCTACTTCTAGAATATTCATTTTGTCTTGGATCTAGTCTTTAGTTATTTTTTTTCTTTGTGATTTCCTGCTCTGTAACCTGAGATAATTCTTGCACTCGGTATTCTACTTCCCAAATGAGTCAGTGACCATTTCCCCATTTAATTCATCTACTGAAATGTTTAATTTGAAAATCAGATTTCTAATAAGCCAGGGTGTTTGTTTTTTGTGGCATTTGAATCTCAAGTGCCTGCTTGCAAGCTTTTTGTACACCTCCCCCCAACCTCCTTGGTGTTCACTGCCTCTTTCAGCAGTTCTATTTGATTGTATTTGTGTTCTGAATACTTATTCTCATTTTCTTTCTGGGTAGTTTGGCTTCTTAGAAACAGTTACGTTTCCATGGTGGTTCATTTGTGCTCAGGTCTGGTTAATGAAAACAGAAATTGCTAATGGTGATAAACCTATCTCTGATAAAAGGAAATAAATTATTTACCTGTAATGTTAAAGGCAAGCTGTTGGCCCCTTTGAGGGCACTGAAGAAAATTTTGTTTTCTGGCTCTTCTCTTGTTTGCTCATCTGTTAATAAGCTCTGTCAAAAAACATGGATTGGCAAGTAAACTTCCTTCTGGAGTTGACCTCCACAGGCCAATTTCTGGATCTCAGATCATGTGTTGTCTCCAGTGCCTTTACTCAGTTTTTTTTCTTTAAATATATTTTTATTGATTTTTTACGGAGAGTAAAGGAGAGGGATAGAGAGTTAGAAACATCGATGAGAGAGAAACATCCACCAGCTGCCTCCTGCACACCTCCTACTGGGGATGT
>NW_006294681.1:1490556-1492257 GCF_000327345.1 Myotis davidii | reverse complement strand
ACACCCAGCAGCGCTGCTGATGCCTGAACGGTATGTGGAATGAAGTGGGCGGGCATCGGGAGGCTACTATGGCACGGGGCAAGCACTATGGGCAGTCTATCTGAAGTGTACCTGGCGTATAAGACGACCCCCGACTTGGAGGCATATTTTTCAGGGCCAAAAAATTGTCTTATACGCCGGCAAATACGGTATTCCAAATCCAAGCACTTTTCACTAACTGCATCTTTCACCCTGGTCTAAGTGCTAATTATTTTGCTAGCCTTCTTACGGCCTTCCTGCTGCCATCTTTACTCTTCACTCTAATCAGCAAAATAGCCCTTAAGAGCTCCTTGGTGACAAGTGAGACTGGACTGTTAGTTTTCTCATGTTCTTCATGACAGTGTTAGTATCAAAGTATTGCTAATGTCAAAATACATCAGGAAATAGACCTTTTCTGGTTTCTGGAACAGTTGGTGTAAGTTTAGAATTAATTGTCAAGTCTGGGACAATCAGATAGATGCACCTGTAAAACCGTATGAGCCTGGTGGCTTTTTTGGGCGGTAGATTTTTGTTGATTAAACTTCTTTAGTTGTAAGTCTCTTCAGGTTTTCTATTCTTGAGTTTATTGTGGTAAATTATATTTTTAGGAGCTTGTCCATTCTTTAGCTTTTCCTGTATACTGGCATATTTACATTAATGGTATTTTTATTCTTTTTAGCTGTATCTGTCTTACATTATTTATGTTTAATTTTTTAAATATTCTTTTCAGAGATTTTTTTTCCTATTGTTGGATTTCTTCCTCCCCCTCCCCCAGCTTTAAATTAGAGTTCTATGGTTCTCCTTTATTTTTGCTTTGGTTTCATTTTTTCTGCTGCAATCTTATTTTATTTCTTCTACTTTCGGGGACTTACTGTTACACATTTTTAACATATTGGAATTTCCAAATGTGGGTAAGTTGTGGGTTTTTTTGGTTGGGATTATCTGTTTTGCTTCTAAAATTTATGTCAGAAAATGCGAGCTGCATGATACTGACTCTTTGGCATATTGTTACTTTTTGTCTTTGTTCAGTGTGTACTCTGTCATTATTTGGCTGTTTTCTGTATTCTGTATATTTAATCTCTTTTTACTAACTTGTCTGCTCTAACAATTACTAAGAGAAATGTGTTAAATTCTCATTTTAATTAGGAACCTGTCTTTGTAATTCTGACAACTTTTAATATATAAAGTTGTGATTTTAGTTTAATATTGTTACAGCTTTAAGGAAAAAATTTCTTACTCAGTATGTAGTGATCATTTTATCTCCAACAATGGTTTTTGCCTTAAAGCCCATTTGTCTTCTGGTAATATAGTGATACCAGTTTTCATTTAGTTTGCTTTTATTACTTTGAACTTTCCTGTGCTCCTACGTTTTAAAGTTATTTCTTGTAAAACATGTGTGACTGGATGTAAATTTTTTAAATCTGAGCTGCTATTTTGTGTTGTCATTGATGAATCTACATTTTTTTATTGCTTGATAAAAATGTATATTTCTGCCATCTTATTTTGTGCTTTAATTAATCTAGATCTAACTAACGCTTTCCCACCTTTCTGTCTTATTTGAAGTTCTTTATCCTGTTCAGTGAGTTAGCGGTTATGTGTTATGTACATTGATTATCATCTACTTTATAATATGTACTAGAGGCCCGGTGCACAAAAATTTGTGCACTCGGGGGGGGCGGGGGG
>NW_006294681.1:1485793-1488821 GCF_000327345.1 Myotis davidii | reverse complement strand
TGCTGCTTAAAGCAGGTATCTGGTTTGTTTGTGTTCTATAATTGAAACACTGTATCAACTCCACCTCTGAGATCCCGGCTGGCTGAATGCAGGTTTCTTGGCTTTTGTTTAGCTTCTATATTTCTAACAATGTTTCAAACTGCAAGCTCAGAGGCCGGCAGCAGGCAGGTGGGGAAAGTTGGAGTCCTCTGTCACTGAAGCAAGCAAGCCTCATGTTAGTTTCAAGCTGCCTGGCTGCCGGCCGCCTTCTTGGCTGGCAGTTAATTTGCATATTGCCCTGATTAGCCAATGGGAAGGGTAGCGGTCATATGCTAATTGCCATGTTTCTCGTTTATTAGATAGGATTTTTTATTGATTTGTTTGAATGTGTAGTTGATTATAGTTCAAACTGAAACAGCATCTTTAACTTTTATTTAAATAACACATGATTTTCATTGATATAACTGATCTCCCTGGAATTAAACCTCTCTCTGTCTAATTTTTCCTTAAGTAGTGTGGCCTTTGTTTTTATAGTTTGGGGCTCTTCATGGAGTTGATGAATTTCTCTAGTTTTGATCAATCATATTTTATGGGAAGAATGAGCAATGTGCTGATAACATCCTCTTGCTTTATCTATAATACCGTGTTTTATATCTAGCTATTTAAAGCAGACTTCAGATTTCTCATACAAATCTGTTTCATCTTCTGAGAACCAAACTTTATGTTTAGGCTGGATTTATGTTTAGGGCCTTTGCAACGTTAGGTTAAGTTTCATGGTACCAATTTTGTGTGTGTATGTGTGTGTGTCTTTTCCTTTATGTTGTTTGGTTTTTGTTTTTGCTTATCCTTTTGAGATGTGATCAATTAGCTCTATCTTTTTCATGTTTGTTTTATTTTTTAATTTCAGAATATCTTGCTGATACTTATGTATCTATGAAATAAGTTTATTTGTAGTTATGTAGTAGGACATATAATTAATAGCTTTCTGTATTAAATACTGTTACTCAAGTTCTAGGATTATGTTAAAGTGAATTTGGTAACAACTTAAAGTTCTCTTATTTTCTGATGTTGTCACGAGGACAGTAAACTAATTTGACCATTTGTAAAGTATATTCTTATTGTGGAACATGAAAAATAAAATGAAAGTAGTGAAAGCAAAGAGTCTTATAATGTGTTAAACACAAGTGGTTTTTAGAGTGTGGTTCTTGGACCAGCAGTATTAGGATCTCCTGTGAACTTGTTAGAACTGCAAGCTCACAGGTTTGTTCAGCTTCGGAGTTTCGGGACTCAGTAGTGTTTCCACAAGCCATCCAGGTAATTCTGGTGTTGCTGAAGTTTGAGAACCTCTGAGTTACACAAAGATGGTACAAACACACTGATGCATTCAATTGAAAGAAGTCTTATAGGTAAATATATTTGGTTAATAAACATGAAAACATCACGTAGTTTAACTTTTGTTCAAGGGGATTCTGCTTTATAAGAGGAAATTAATCAGTGTTAATGTTTCTTGATGTGGAAAGTTATACTGAACATGAGACTATGATACCGAGGAAGTTTGTGATTCAAAGTATTTTTATTGGCACTGAAAATTTAATAGGACTCTTTTCCAATTTCCTTTTCTACTAACCCTACCTGAGCAAATAGTTTTGAAATTGCTAGTCTCCTTTCAGTCTCTTTGATACCTCATTATCAAAAACTCTTTGAAAGGGCTAGAAAGATATTATTGTAGTGTCTTCACCTTAACCAAAATACTGTGGGAAAATAGGGATGTGGAAAGGGCCTTTACTCTCCTGAAATAAATGTTTGTAGTTTTTATTTAAAAATGATACGTGGTGATCATCCCACTATGGTGTGTAGAGATAATAGTAAATCAGTTTTAACTAATTACTTGAATTAGTATTTGAAGAACTTTTTATGGAGATGGTTTACATTATATTAATTTAAATCTTATATAAATGATGGCATTTTGTTACATTTTTTTGTGTGTGTGTGTGTGTTTTTTTCCAGGAGAGAAATAGAAACAAACAATAACCATATGAAGATGTCCTCTTAGAATTACAACACTAATGATGTAGACTCTGGAAATGCCTAATAAGTCAAAGAAGACATTATTAAAGCTTTTTTTTCTGCATAAGGTGACATCTTTGAACTTTTTAACACAGAATTGACTCTTGTAATGATTTTCATCAGCGCATCTGCCCTTATATTCTCACCAAACACACTTGAGAACTGTAACTTCGTCAAGCACTTTCTGTCCTGAAGCTTTTACCAGTATCTGCTGTCTTTTGTAATTATGCATCCTAGCTAAGGCACAGAAGACTGAATGAATGCAGATTCATTAACTCTTTGAATTTGTTAAATACTAACAGTTAACTATTAGAAGTGGTTCAATGATGTAAGAGTCACATTGCTTCAACATTTCTTTGTTGTAGTTTTTAAATTGTCAATTTTTAGCTATTTGACAGATTAAAAGCAAAATAATCATGCCATATTTAGTCCTGGAGTTCAAGTCTAAATGTTTATGTGAAGAATTATTGTAGTAAACTTTTAATATGGCAAAGCAACCTTAAGCTCTATTTTAGCCAAATGAAACATAATCTGAGATTATATTAGAACATTTTCCTTGTCTTTAAATTGTTTGGTGTAACAGAATATTGATATGCAGCTTGGTGGATTTCACCAGTTAATGCACATTCTTCTTTCCTCCTTCCCCCAATAATATGTAAACTGAAAAATGTGCATTTGTCTGAGGAATTATTTTGTTTGCTATCACTTAATGAATCTCAAAATTTTGAGTAAATGTACCTCAGTCTAATCAGACTTTTTATGACCTTTATAACTACATTTAAAATCCTTAATTCCTATTTCTGGGTGTTTGCGAGCCTGATTGCTATCATGAAGTAAACATTTATTACTCTAGGTATTCACTAGCTAAATAAACATAGTTCTTGTTTAGCAAATATACTGTTCAACTCTTTTCTCCAGCTTTTGCAGTGTCCTGGCATCCTTAAAATACTTTGAAAATATGGCCTTGTTCCATGGAGAAAAT
>NW_006294681.1:1483413-1485573 GCF_000327345.1 Myotis davidii | reverse complement strand
TCCTGGTTCATGAGAGGATGAAATAAAATACAGTATTTGTAGATAATCGTAGCTATTTCACACGTCTTTGGTAGTCCCATTGTAGTTATATCAGTGTTTACTGAAGGGAACATTAAAATATTAATGGTATATTACAAAATAAAGACTTTCTTAAAGGAAAGTTGCACCTATTTTACCTTTTTAAGAGTAAGCCATGAAATCTTATCTTGTGACATGTCTCTTAACTATTTATAATAAAAATTGGCATTTGGGTATAGTAACCACAGCAATGTTCTACATCCCTAAGATTATATAGGTAGGACATGTCAAAGATGACTGTAGTCACTCTGGAGGTCCTATTAGAGAAAACTGTAAAGGGAGACCTCATAGAAAGGATATGAGTCCTCACTCTGAGGTTCACTTTTTCTGGTGCTTTATTAGCAACTCTGAATATTTTTATAAAACTAGTTACATTATAAATGGATTGAGTGTTTGATTTACATTTGGTTTTTATGTAAGAAGTGTCACAGAAACACGCAGCAAGCAGGCTGATTGCAACAGCAGACTCGGAAACGTCTAATGTAATTGAGTAGTCTGCTCATCGTGAGGTGTACATCCCAGTGCCTTTAACCTGGATTTCTAATATCAAGTGAAATGGGTGCAGCATTCCTTTGGAAATAAAAACTTTATCTTTTTCAATCGGTAATTATTTTTTCCATTTTACGATTTCTTCAGCGCACCTACTTTCTCTTCCTCCTTGGTCTATCAATATATTGCAAAATGTTTTCCCTCTAAATGAAATGATCACAGGTTGTCTAAATAGCACAACTAACTGAATGTTTAACTGTAGCGACCAAAAAGAAGAGAACCTGGGCTCCACAGCAGGAAACACATAATCAAATGTTTGAATAATCACAACTTAAGATATGCCCAGGAAATTCCTTGCTTAATATTTTTCCAAGATTTGGTTTGAATGTTTCTTATTAAAGTTACCTTAAGTGAGTATTTTATTTTGGAAGGTATAATAGTTTGTATATTTAACAGAAAGGGGGAAAATGTAACCAAAATTAGTATTCTGTCTCTATACTTATTGGTACTTGAAGATTCCTTTCAAAAGAAACCCCAGCCTTTTCCTAATTTCAATACTTAATTCCTCATTTTAACTTGTGATCTTTCTAATTCAAAAGCTGTTTTCTTTTTGAATACCATGCATGGAGGTTAAGCTGATGATAAAATGGTTTGCAATAAAAGGAGTCAGCTTAAGTCATTTAATCATTTCAAGTGCTTTCTGCATCCTATAAAAATGTTTGAGACATTTAAGAGAATTGTGTTTTCATTAAGTTTTGCATATCTTTTGTTATGCCATGTAAATTCCCTTTTTCGTATGATTACAGAAAGGTTATGATAAAATGATTATTAGTTCATTTATATTCACTTGTAGCAATTACATGAGAATTTGAATTTTGTCATGTTTGGGTTTGTTCATTCCCGTGAATGATGGTACAGTTAGGTGAGCTTTTCTGTTATGGTACCCAAACTCACCATTTGGTCCTCTTTAATCTTTGAGGGTTTCAATAAAAATTGTTCACTCATATCTGTGTTCTTTCCTTTTATCTTTATAAATATGTACTGTCTCCTGGAAGACACAACATTGTTGTTGACACTGTTCTGGGTTTCCTGACTGACAGATCTTTCAAGCACAGAGAGATTATAGCACTCATTTTAGCTGGGCACTTAAATTAAGTGGGAGAATTAGAGAAAGGGAGATTAACCACTTATCCTAATCATTGCCCATTTCAGTGATTTTATTGAATACCATGACGAAACCTAGAGGAAAAGAGAAAGAGGCCTGTTTATGTTCATGTAAGAGGAGGAAGTAGTGTCACCAGCTAAGAACCTTGATCCTCCATTCTTGGTACCAAGGAATGCTTTTCTAATGATCTGTACATTATCCTTTGGGTAGATAGAGCTTATGTCGGTAGGATTATGGTGACTCTGGATGATACATTTATCATTTCAGGGTTATCTAAGGTACTTTCTCTGATGGGGGAAAACCAGAGTTTAGGTTTGTGATGTCAGTACCTGCTGAAAGCATACAACACTGTTGGCCTGTGACCAAGGCAGAGTTTTCTGGAACCACCCCAATGTCCTATATTGCAGTGTCATCAGAAGCCTCCTTTT
>NW_006294681.1:1469207-1482955 GCF_000327345.1 Myotis davidii | reverse complement strand
TGATATTAAATATGAATTGTTTCTGTAAAACTTAGTATGCAAGGAAAATGGATGCAGAGAGTTTGTAACACTGGTGGGTTCCACATACCTTCCTGCTATCCCACTTCCAAAAGACTACATATAATACACTTAGATATTTAGATACTCAAGTCCCATTTTAAAATATGGGAGCCCTAGCTGGATGGCTCAGTTAATTGGAGCATCATCTCCTGCACCAAAGAGTTGCAGGTTCAATCCCTGTCAGGGCCAGTAAGGGAGGCAGCCGATTGCTGTTTCTCTTTCACATTGATGTTTCTCTCTCTCACCCTCAGGTGAGGATTAAAAAACATATTTTTTAAAAAGGATATTTCTGACACATCATAACCAGAGTGGAATTATACTGTGTCGGGGAAGAGCTTAAATTCAGCAGTAGAAAGACCAGACTTCCGTCTAACTGACGGAACAGACCATTTCCTTTGTAGTTAGTGCACTTAGTAAATTCCAGGACATTGGTGTAGAATGCATCTAAGGTTCTTTGCCATTTTGAGAGGCTATGGCCTACTCTAGCAATGGCAAATGGTTCTTTTGAAAGTATGTTTGGAAGGCAATATAATTTGTAATATTCATCCTTTATTTTCAGAGTGTAGGTAATGAATACCTCAGATTGTATTTTATTCAATCTGATCAAATGTGACCACTACTTCCCTTAAGTGAATTTTGAAGTCTAGTGGTACAAAATCTCTCTCTTTTCCACTGTGCTGGGTAAAAAGAAGCAAGAGTATGTGTGTCCCAGAGAACTCCAAGCTTTTTTCTGTTCTGCCACTTTACATTATACTTGATTTTTTTAAAAATGGATTTTGTTTTTTAGAACAGCTGCAGAAAAAATTAGGAAGACAGTACAGAAGTTCCCATATACCTTGCACCCAGCTTCCCCTGTTAACATCTTACATTAGTATGCTACATTTGTTACAGTTAAGGAGCCAATATTGACCCACTTTTTCAATAAAGATTTTAAAGTTTTTACCTAATGTTTTTTTTCTGGTCCAGGATGCCGCATTACTATTTGTTGTTAGGTCTCCTTAGGTTCCTCTTGGCTGTGATGGTTTCTCAGACTTGTTTTTGATGACAATATTGAGGAGTTCAGTTTACATATTTTATAGAATGTTCCTCCTTTGGAATTTATGTTGTGTTTTTATAATGACTTTAAAAAAATTTTATTGATTGATTTGAGAGAGAAACATTGATTTGTTGTTCCAATTATTTATACATTTTTGGTTGATTCTTATATATGCCCTAAGGACCGAATCTACAACCTTGGGGTATCGAGACAACTGAGCCACATGGCAGAGCCGTTGCGTTTTAAGATTAGACTGTGATTAATGAGTTTTGGGGAGGAAGACCACATAAGTGAGTGCCATTTCCATCGCATCATTATGAAGGCCATGGCCTGTTGATACTGACCTTGATCACATGGCTGAGATAGTGTCATTTTCTCCATTCTAAAGCTACTTTCCCCCCCTCTTCCTCCTCTTCATACTCTCTCTACTCTTTGGAAGGAGGTCACAGCCCACCTTTGAGTGGCTAATTATGCTCCCATTTACCCTAGTAGATTGAAAGAGGAAATGGGAATCTATTTTATTACTTCTTAGCCTCATGTCAACAGACCTGTGAGTGAATATGCTTTCTTTTTGTATATTTTTAGAATTCCCACCCTCTTTCCCCTTACCCATTTTTCAATACAACAATTATATATTGGAAGAATTCTAATGAATACTCACACCTACTCCCTGAATGCTAATTGTGTGCAAAGCAGAGCGATGATTTTATTTTTATTTTTTTTTACAGTTTACTGCCCTACTGCCTGGTACAATTAAGTTTTCAAATATTTATTTCAATTAGCCAATTTAAATTAGTCTGAAATAAGGTTTATTTTTATTATTATTTTTAACTTTAGTAGTCCTAGGTTATAGACAACAAATGATGTTAATTCAATTTCTGCAATTAGCCTTTGAGTAACTTTACACTAGTTTTGTCAAAGAGGCAAAAACAAATTATGTACCTTTTATATGAGGCCTAATATAATTAATTTTTAATTACACTCCTTCAGATGTTTGAAGGAAACTTCTCTTTGTTTACTTCCAGAATAACTTTCAGGCCATACTTAGAGAATTTCAACTAAAAAGAATTTTTGTCTTTCTTTTTACACTAAGCAACAGATGTATCAAACATGGTTGCCTTTTTTCCAGAGCGATGATTTTAATAAAGGATCGAAGGTGTGTTAAAGAGAAGATTTAGATTATGTCAAAATATCTTTTATTTTGTATTTTTATGATCCAGGAAAGTCATTTTTAATTGAATTTATTGGGGTGACATTGGTTCACAAAATCATACAGGTTTTATAAGTGTATAACTCAAGGAAACTTCTGCACACTGCATCATGTGCTCACCACCCCAAGCAAAGTCTTTGTCCTCATCCCCTGCCCCTTTGCCAACCTCCCACCCCCATTTCCCTCTGGCTATCACCACATAGTGGCATATATATATTTTTTAATGAAATGCTTTTGAAGCTCCTCTTAGGCTCTGGCCAAGAACATAGACTTTGGTGTCAGATAAATCTGGCTTGGAATCCTGGGCCCACTAAACTAGCTTCGAGCCTAGATTTCCTCATGGACTAAAAAATCCTATATAATAAAAGCCTAATATGCTAAGTGTCTGGTCAGCCATTCAACCAATCCAAGTGTAATATGTTAATGATATGCTAAGGCTGCTCAACCACTCGCTATGATGTGCAATGACCACCAGGGGGCAGACGCTCCAATCTGTAGGTTAGCTTGCTGCTGGGGTCTGGCTAATCGGGATTGAGTGAGACCGGCTGGACACGCCCTGGAGCCCTCCCACAGTCCCTCCCCCGCTGGCCAACCTCCTGCGTGGCTCCTTGGCCCCAATCGTGCACAGGTGGGGTCCCTCAGCCTGGCCTGCACCCTCTCAAAATCAGGGCTGAGGGGCCCCCTCCCTAGAGTGCACAAATTTCGTGATCAGGGCCTCTAGTGTGTATAATAGAGCTTATTTCAGAAAGATTAAGTGAACTAGTATAAAGTGCTTAGCACAATCCTGGGCCTATGGCAAGCAAGCCCTTAATGTTAACTTCTCACATGTTAACTATCCTCTTTTTTCTTATGGAGAATTTAGAATTTATTGATTGATTGTCATTGAAGATTTCTTAGGATAATCTTCACTGCTTTGAAGGTTGTAGAGTTTATTTCTTTCAGTTCATACTACATCATTGAGATCCTGAGACCAGTCACTGCCTGAATAAAACTTAAATTACTGTTTATCTTTATTTTTGCAACTTTTGGTTTCTAGAGTCTCCAGTGATTGCAAGCCATGTTTTTGTTAAGTAAAATGTGACAACATACAGTTGGTTTATCCTGCTAGAGCAGAGCAGATGGCAGAACTAAAGACCTATTAGACGAAAAGGAAAGCAAAAGTGGAATAATAACACGAAAATCTATGAACAATAGAAGACAGGTGAAAGATGAAAATTAGATCAGAAGTGTTTTTTGTTTTGCTTGTTACAAATGCCCGTTGATACGGATTTCATGTACGTATGTTAGTAAATTGTAAGAATTTACTAACAATTCAAATTGTAAGAAATACAATTCAAAATGGAAACACTGATGTGTTACCTAGGTGATACTGTTCAACTTTAGAAGGAAGAGGTATTTGTCATAAAAGATGATGGCGGCCCTGGTCGGGTAGGTCAGTTGGTTAGAGCACTGTCCCGAAATGCCAACATTGTGGGGCACATACAAGAATCAACCAATGAATGCATAAATATATGGAGCAAAAATTTGTTCTCATCAATAAGTAAAATTTTTTTTAAAAGATGGCAATTCTAACTCCTCTAGTATACAAAAGGAGTGTATCTTGAGGTTAAAAGTTTACAAATAAAGCTTCAACATAAAACATAATATTGTTGCATGCTAACATTAAAACTGTTGTCTCCACCTAGTATATTAAGCTTATTTCTGCTTGGGTTTGCTGTATTAACAGGTTCCTCTGTAAAGCACAATTAGTCTTGCATTTCATAGCTATTTTCTAGTGTCCTCATGTTTGTATGCTTATCAACATTTGTCTGTGCATTCTAAACTTATTTATTCCAGTTGTACTTGTTTCTGTTAGTATATTTAAATACCTAAACTGATAAAATGTGACAGAGTTGTTTCTATGAAGACTAAATTGACTGCTTTGGAAATACCTGATAAAGGTGAGTTTTCTAATTATGTATAGATCATAAAACTAAAAATATACCAGGAAAACCACAAAAATGTAGAAATTTGCACATAGTTTACAAGTATATTTCAGTTCTCGGGGAAATCAGATGATGCATTAGAAGTGAGGAGTGGTTCTTAGAAGAAAGACATCAGTGAACTCGAATTATTAGAATAGCTAGCTAGTTATTAAAGAAAGGGAGCAGATGGAATTGGATATGACAACCAGCCATTAGCCAGGCTTACCAAGGGAGGGAGAGGGAAAGTTCATTTGCTAGGCACATACGCAGTAGAAGCCAGGGTGGCACACTGGGAGGGAAGCACAAGTACCAGTGGAAACCAGATGATGCAGCACAGCTTTGGGGCATGCTTAGTAGGAACCAAAATGGTGACAGGGCGTGGAGTATAGCCTGGGAAAAGGATGGATTGGATAAGGGTGTTGAAACCCCAGAAGATCCAGGAAAGAGATTGGAATAGGGGGAGGGCTGAGAAAACCCAGCAAGTGGGTTAGATAGTTTGAAAGAAATCCTGTTTGTTCCTGAAAATGAAGAAAATATGTGAAGGATTATCAGGGATCTTGGCACAGATGCTATTAGAGCCTGCCTGCCCTCTACATGCCCAAAGGTGTACTATTTCTCTTCACCCCAATGAATCTTGCCACTATTCTTACACTTCTCCCATGCCTGTGTCCTTTGAAATTCCCTTCTCCTGCCACTACAAGAACCCATTTTCACTGGCAACAGAACCAACAGATTCCTCATCAAAGAAGAAGTGGGCCTAGCAAATGCCTGGTGAATTAAGGTATATGCCTTTTTTCAACTAAAATGTTTAAAGTTTGTTTGGATCACGTTTTATGAATCCACTCCTTCACTAACAACTGTTCCATCATGTAACGTTCATTTTAAACATTTTAACCTAAATTATTCTTTTCCAAATCCCAAAACCTTCTTCCCTCTGTATTTAAGAAGCTAACCATTTTTTTGCATGTGGTTGTGTGTGTACATGTGTAACAAAAGTATTTATGCCACTGTCAGAAAGGAATAATTATCCTCAAGTTCTCTGGCTTCATTAATAAAGTAACACAAGCCGAAACCGGTTTGGCTCAGTGGATAGAGCGTCGGCCTGCGGACTGAAAGGTCCCAGGTTCGATTCCGGTCAAGGGCATGTACCTGGGTTGCGGGCACATCCCCAGTGGGAGATGTGCAGGAGGCAGCTGGTCGATGTTTCTAACTCTCTCTCTCTCTCCCTTCCTCTCTGTAAAAAATCAATAAAATATATTAAAAAAATAAAGTAACACAAGACAGATTATCAAGAGGAAAATTAAATTTTGATAACATACATACTGATAAATCCTCCCTTCCCCCAACTGGTGGGCGGAGTATGATGTAACCTGCAGTCCAGAAATACCTGAGTGACTAACCATGTATCTTAGACGGACTATACATTGAATCACCAATCAACACCTGCCAAATGCCCTAAGTGTTCTCAAAAAATCAGGGTTGGCACCCAGAAGAATTTTGAGTCAGATTTTGCTGGTTTTGGCACGCACTCACAAAAAGGTTGCCCGCCCCTGCCCTAAGCCCTTGTCCCTAGTACCGGAGTGCCTAACTGTACCTTATATGGACCATACATTAAGCCACCGATCAGCGCATGCCAAATACACTAAGTTCCCATTCCTGCCCTCCAAAGGTGTGCTCACCTCTGCGCGAGTTGCTGTCCTCCCCTTGGGAGACAGCCAGCCCGGCAGGTCTCTTTCCCCTAATAAAGCCTGTAATCCTGGTTTTCGGCTCCTGACTGGTCTCTCACACACCTCCTGTAGCTATGGAAGAGACTCAGGAAAAGAGTAGTTCACCAAAATGGTGGAAGCCATGACCTTGAAATACATCCTTCAGCTAAAGATGGGGGTAGAAAGTCAGTGATGGGAGGTTACCAAGAAAAGTACAGTCAACAAGGCTAAGGGAAACTTCCATTTGTGAGGGTGTTTCCCTCTAGTTGTCATAGACTCTCCTGATTTATTAATGAAATTAACACCCATAAATGCCATATTTGTAATATATACATATGACATGTAGTATCAATCATCCCAAATTTATTACGTTGGGCTGTGGTTCTTGAGCTTTTAAGTCTCAGGACCCAGTTCCACCGTAATTATGACAGAACCCAAAAAGCTTTTTTTCATGTGGGTTATGTCTATTGTTATTTACCATCTTGGCTACTAAAACTGAACATTTTTAAAGCTCTTATTGTTTCATGAAATAGCACTTGGCTTTTCATGTTTCTCATTCAAATGGTTGCACTGTCCCTTGACAGTAATCCTCTGGAAAACTGGACTGTACCCTCAAGAGAATGCGAGTGCAGTCTTAGTGTGCCTTTGAATATAAACTTGGCTTTGCAGACTGCCTTGGGGAACCTCTCCTCTGGGACATATGTTGTTGATGGACTTTTGGGTGTTCAGTCCTCTGTGTAAATGGATATCCTTGAGAAGATCTTTACCCCGTTTGGCTCAGTGGATAGAGCATCGGCCTACGGACTGAAGGGTCCCAGGTTTGATTCCAGTCAAGGGCATGTACCTTGGTTGCAGACATCCGTAGTTAGGGGGCGTGCAGGAAGCAGCTGATCAATGTTTCTCTCTCATTGATGTTTCTAACTCTCTATACCTCTCCCTTCCTCTCTGCAAAAAATCAATAAAAATATTTTTTAAAAAAGAAAAAGAGGAAGATCTTTGAGCCACTTTTTGAGCAGTCAGTCCTGTTCGGCAACTCTCCGCTATACACATGCGATGCCTTCACCTTCCTGCAGACCACAGCAGTCCTTTCATTCTTGGTCTATTAACATAAAGGTAAATACACGTCTCAAGCAACATACTCATTTACAAGGGATTTATTGATTCAGAGCTTTTAGTTATCGCTGAACTTTTAAAAAAAACTTTATATCATTTCCTTACTTCACCTGGTGCTTTATTGCTTATAAAAATAACAGCATGAATGGCTAAACACTCAAAAATAGTTTTGATTTGTATTTGTGAGAGCTTTTTGTGCAGAAACTTTGCATCTGAAGGGAAATGTTTGCTTTTATCCTTGGTCTTCCTTACCTGTCCTAATCCGCACCCTCCCAGTCAGCTTTCTCTCATTTTTTCTCTACTTACAGCCTCATTGAAACTTTCTTTAATATGACCTTTTCTCCTGATTCAAACTGGCCTCGTCCAGCACCCTGACTCCTGCCTCCTCCTCCCTTGCATGTCCACTCCCTTAATTATCAAGCCCTCAAGGCAATGGTCTGCAAACAGATAATCTTAGGGACAAACCCTCAGGTTGTTGACCACAGAGACAGAGTTTCGGTCTAACTAGAGATAACCCCTAGGCCTCAGTTGTGTTTCAACTCTGGGCCCAGAAAAGCAGCAAAACCAGACAAAGGGACGCCATGCCATGGCTGGCATCAGGACCAGATGCAATGATCATCTACCCTCTACCCGAGCACTGACCCATCAGGAGAGACCATGACTCTAACAATAGTAGTCACTATGATTAATGATTTCCCCCCTACCTACCCCCTCGCCTCGAAGCCATAGGAGAGCCAGGTCGTTAAGATTAGCTCACCTGTGTCTCTGGGTGTGGGCCATCTCCTAGAAATAACCCCTTACTTTCTTTGCGTCAAGCTCCTGTTCATGTCTTACTGGGCTTTGATGCGCACAGGCAAATGGGCCCCTTTAGTCTGGTAACACGCTCTTCTTTTAGGACCACCACGGTACCTTACCAAGCTCCAAGCAAAGGCAGTGGTGAGGGAAGCAGGGAGAAATTGTCAAGGAATTGGTAACTCCTCCACTTTCCCTGGCTGCTTCTCTTATCCAGAGCAGCACTCTTCGTTCCCACGTTAGCCAGCCCTATTCCCGCTCAGGTCTCAGCTCACATTGTAACTGGTGAAACTAGGAGGTCCAATTTCCCTGGCACGAGTGGGCGTGGGGGGGCTTTTGTGCTATCTTCAGGAAAAGAATTTTCTGAGATTCACATGGAGGCCCAGTGTCCAGAGTTCCCATCATGCGGGCACTGGGTCTGGCAGAGCATCAAGCTAGTAGTTAAAATTCATTAGTCCATTGTGCGGAACCCACCTGGCCGTGGCCCACGTGGGCAAATACAGGGAAATGCACCCCCTGCAACAGGAGTTACTGGAAAACAGCAAGCGAGCCAAGAGGGCGAACTCCTTTGTTTAGGAGTTTAAATATTTAGGTTTTGAACCCTTGCAGTGGCCACACCCATTCTGGCCATTGACTCCCTCCCAGGTGTGACTGACAGGTAAGCATCTTCCCACGTCACTCAGACCTTTCTGGGCATGCATCCCAGCTGCCTCTGTCCAATCCCTTACCCCACTGATCATGGGGAGCAGATGTGGAAAGTGTTAAATTAGCTTCTAGCAAAGCTGTGTAAATGGCAGGCCTATATTATCTAGTCTTCCCTTTATTCCTTTCCGGTTAAATAATAACCAGATTATTGCAACAGTATCAACACCACCTTCTTTCTGCCTTGCTGCACTGGCCTTCCTGTCTTCCCACACTTCAGATTCATTCCCTCCGGGTTTTTCTGTCCTATCTGCCCGTATCAGATATTTGCTCTCGTCTGCATCACTCTGCTAAAGTAGCTTTCTCAGAGAGTGTGTTCCTGATCACCATATCTAAATACGACCACTCTTTCTCTTACCTTCTATTTTCTTCATAGAACTTAGCTAAAATTATTTGTGTATGCCCTTGTCTTTAAAAGTGTGAGGTTAAGGGACTTTGTCTTCTTGATTGACATAAACATTGCCTGGCATATAAAGTTCTCAGTGACTCCTGGTGGGATAAGTCATGGGCTCCTGGAAACCCCTTCTTAGGTTGTGATGAATGGAGTCATTGCTATTGGTGCTGCAATGGTGACCTCCTTGCTTAGAAACCAGAAACCAGTCTATGAACTGGTGATGCCTAGAGGAGAAAAACGTTGGTCCTGCTAATTGTTACTTGAAAAAAGGAAAGCTACGTGACTTTCATTTTCTTTACCAAGGGGCAAGCTGACTGCCTGGTAATAGGTCTATGTCATCTTTCATATTCTATTTGGCTACATATTCTATTTCTCCCTTGTAACCTTCAGGTCTACCTACCTCCTTCCCTCCCTCCATTCTTCCCTTCCACTTATTTCTCCCAAACTTGCTGCTCATTCTCCTTTAAACTAGATTTTTTTCCGAGTTGGATAAGGTGGGGCAATAGAGTGTGATTTACCCTGAGATTGTTGAGAGCGCTGGAAAGGAAATGGGAGGGAGGTCCTTTAATTAAGTCTTCCAGTGTCAGGTGAAGACACGGGCTGAGGGGCTATGATTCCCCAAGGTCCCAGTTAGTGACAGGATGAGGACTTCAAGCCCATATTTCCTAGTTCCCACTTCAAAGCCACATGCGTCTAAGTCGGTGCCCAAACCACTACTTAGTTGTTGACTGACCAAACAAATTACATGACAAAAATCTTCACTCAAATATTTGGAGAATTAAGTGAAAATGCTGTTTGACATATTGATGTCTTCAGTATGTGAGAGCTTTGCGTTCCCGCCCCCTTCTCTCCTGGCAATGTACACTCACTGTGAAAAACTCGTTCCCCTGGTTTGGCTCATGTTTATTTCCTTCTCTGCATTCAACTGTGGATGCTTTTCAAAGCTATTGGCTTTTAGCTCTACCATAACCAAAATTGACTAGAAAGGGGAAAATTAAAAGCTTTCTTGAAAAAAATTACTCTATTTTTTAAAGACTGATGTTTCCTTGTCATTGAAGCATGTATGTCACTTTTCACTTTAGAAATGTAATCACTTCTTCAAATTATAGCAATACCTCTACCATAAAGAAAAATGGTCATTATTTATGATACAGGAGTGATGTTTCCAATTTTAGATAAAGTGAGAAGGTTTTAAACTACTGACTTTTATACTATCCAGCTTCATGTGGTTCCTAATTGAATACTTAAAAAATAAAACAAATAAAAAAAATTTTTTTTTAATTACACAAAATGTCAGCAGAGGGAGCTATTGAAGTTTGAGTATATGTATTTTCCGTTGTCCTGGCTGAGGTTTTTGCCTTTGCTTTTCTTTTAAACTATAATATTTTGACTTAGGCTTTCTCATCTCATTGACACTCCGGAAAAGTTTTATCAGATGCAAAAAAATGAGGCATTTTTAATGTCTGCCTCCCTTCAATTCTCTTATCATCCCCAACATTCCTATAACAGTTGTTGGTATAAGAAAAGTAAGGACAACATTACAGTTGTAATTTAAGAAACCAGAGGACTCCATTAGAACAAACCTGGGTCATCAGGGTCAGCTCCTCTGGAGGACATCGCCTTCAATTGTGTATTTGTCAGGCTTCCTGGAGACCCCTGCAGGGCTTCAAAACGCCTCCAGGGCTTACTGTCCTGTGTGATCACTATCACTCAGTTATATGTGGCGGAATAAGAGACCCGAAAGGGTTAAAATTCATAGCATTTAATGAAAAACCCTTCTGGGGGGAGGGCTTGGACTAGATCTGGTGTGTGCATGCATACCTGCATGTGTGAGTATAGCATGTGGGTGGCTGGCTGTGAGGTAAGTGGAAGAAGTTTGTTTAGGGCTTCCTCCACAGTCGCCATCAGGTCCCTTCCATGGGTGTGACTGACTTCTGCTCTGACGTCTTTGTCTCTCCGGACCCTACCTGTTGGCCTTGTGTCTCCTAACTGGACCCTCAGCCTTGGAGTTCTCCCAACTCCAAGCTCATCCTCCACACTTCAGCCGTGGTCTTCATTTCTTCGCCACTACATACTCTGAATTCCTCTTCTGGGAATTTCTCCTTTTGTGCATAAGTTCAGTGTGGGTGTGTGGGGATAATCCTTGAAGTATTATTTGTAATAGCAAATTAAAAATAGGAATGGCCCTCGCCAGTATTTCTCAGTGGTTAGAGTGTCAGCCCATGCACCAAAGGGTTGCTGCTTCGATTCCCAGTCAAGGCACATACTTGGGTTTCAGGTTCGATCCCCAGACCTGGTCGGGGCATGTGCGGGAGGCCATTAATCAATGGGTCTCTCTCACATTGATATTTCTCGCTCACTCTTCCTCCCTCCCTCCTTCCCTTTCCACTTTCTAAAAAGCAATGGAAAAAAATATTCTTAAGTGAGGATTCACAAACAAACAAATAAACACAAGGCTGAATCTGTTTATAGAAAAATAAATTGTGAAATGTTTAACAAATACTATATAGCATTAATGCTGATTGTGGGAAGATGTTTACATCTTTTCCTAAATTAAAAAATAATTCGGCATATATGATCTATATGATCTGTATCATGAGTTTTAAAATTTAATAAATAATTGAAATGAAAGATTTACACATAATTCTAATACATAATTTAAAGCATTTTTTTTAAAAAAAAGGATTTCATGTATAAAGTTTCTGGAAATATACACAAGACATTCATAAAAATGGCTGTTTCTGAAAAAAAGGTGTTAGACTTGCTGGGTATAGGAGGAGGAAAGAGGAGAGATTTTACTCTTTGCCTTATAGCTTTCTTTGATTTGAACTATCAACAAAGAGCTTATACTTAGAATTGCGCTAATTGAAATTTAAACAAATAAATGTACTCATCTTCCAGAATTGAATCCCAGCATCAGTGTCTCCCTAAAGCCTTTCTTACCCTTTGGTCTGATTTAGAGAGTGATCCTTTGTGGTCACTAAATTAGACTCCTCTCTCTCTGGGAGGCAGCTTCATGCATAGAGCCAGCAGGAGCTTTGAGGTCAGGCATCACTGGGTAAAAGTCCCCAACTCAGCCTTTACCTGCTGGGTGATACTGAGCAAGAAATTTAGCCTCCTTTAGCCTGAGTTTCTTCACCGTGACGGTGGGAATGTGTTGATGCCATTCTTGCAGGACTGTTGTGAGGGACAGAGCGAATTTATGCAGAGGCTCCTAGTCTGCTGACCAGCAGGTGGGGTGCCCAGTGAGAGGTATCAGGTATTTCTTCGAGAATGGAACTTGCTTTCTCCAGTCTTCTAACTTTGACAATTTGTTGAATAAGGGCAGCAATGCTCTGACATCAGATGTTTCTTTTGTGGCATGACATCCTTCTCTAGGCTTCTGTGTCAAATTGTACCTGTACTATGTATGTTTCATTCTTTTCAAGCTATGGGTAGGCTTCTGTGTCAAATTGTACCTGTACTATGTTTCATTCTTTTCAAGCTGTGGTCTCAGCTAGCTCTTTGGATGAACAGTCTTGACTGTGGCTGAACACCAAAACCTGATGACACGTCTGGCTTAGCTCAAGGGGGAACCTGATGGTGACACCCAGCTGCCTCATTAGGAAGAGCACAGTTATGGAACATTCTGGATGAAGATTTGGATTCTCAAATCAGCTATATGGGCAGTTTCTTCCATCGATGGTGTGAGTTTTGTCTGGTCAGCATGGAGCAGAGAAGAACAGCCAAGTTGTGCTGCTCCTGAGGGCATCACCAGTCCACATCAGAGAGACTGTGTGGTCTTGTAATTTTGACAATGCCATCCCCTCTTAGGAATGACCCCTTTTTAATAAGCTTTTTTTTTTTTGAAATTGTAAGCAGCGTTTGACCTGCAGCAGAGTCTTGTCAATGCAAAGATTTTGAATGAATGAATTAATCTCTAAGTTTTTCCCAAGTCAGATAATATTCCCAAGCATCTAATTTTATGTCATTTTGTTTAATGAGGTATAACCACACATTTTCTTCTCCTTTTTGAGAAGCATTTAGATGGAAGAACCACTGATCAACTTGATTGTTCCATAAAGATATAAATGCTAGTGGCAGAGTTCACTTGTTTAGAAAATGCTTCTGGAAGCGGGGACTGCATTAATATGGTAAGGGGATGCATCCAGGGGAGTGAAATACATGCCAGAAACAGATCCTGTAAGACGTCAGTGCTGCCTGTCTCCTTCAGTTCTCTTCAGCAACAGGCTAGAAGTATGCTGGGTTTTAGCTTTCTGTTTCTTCTGATACTTCACTTTTTATTCAGTAACAACAAATGTGTTGTTTCATCTTCCGTTTTTGATCTCGGTTTTAAACCTTGCCCTCCTCCTTTTCCGCCCCCTGTGCCAGGAAGCTAATCTTGATAGCTAAGATTGTTATCCCAGGAAACGAGTCAGTGAAATTGTGTCTGCAAAAAAATAGCAGCAGTAGAATCTGTTTTTAATGAAATGCATTGTTCTAGCAAGAGCCCAGCACTGGCAAACAGCTCAGATGATTCTCCCAGATCGCCACTGCCCGAATCTTTGCCGGTGAAGTCCATGTGCCAAGTTATATCCCCGGGAGGAAATGCTCCCTTAAGCACATCTCCAATATGTCTATTTGGAGTGGATAAAACATGGTCGACCGGGAGGTAGCGTTTACCTTCCCTTAGAATTGAGAGGTAGAGTTTATTTTCTTTACCTTCCCTTAGAATTGAGAGGTAGAGTTTACTTTCCCTTAGAATTTTGAGGTAGAGTTTATTTTTCTCTAG
>NW_006294681.1:1455859-1468936 GCF_000327345.1 Myotis davidii | reverse complement strand
TTATTTTCATTGCTACTTCATAACTGTAATGTTGCTACTGTTATGAATCATAATGTAAATATCGGATATGCAGGATGGTCTTAGGCGACCCTGTGAAAGGGTCGTTCGACCGCCAAAGGGGTCGCGACCCACAGGTTGAGAACCGCTGCTCTAGAATCTGCCCTGCCCTGTGACTGCTTAACAACAGAAGGACGTGCAAGTTACATTTGCCTAAATGGGTCTCAGCCTAAGAACATCTGGAAGCTTCTGGTTTTACAGTTGGGAGCCCTGAATAGTCGTACAGAAATCTGCCTACCCTGTTGGTGAGACCACCTGCTACCACATGGAAAGGAAGACAAATCCATCCCAGGAAAGCCTCTGAATGGCCTCAGTCTTACTCCCTCCTCATTACAGCTTGGTAAGAGATCTGCCACAAAAACATGTCACATGTGGGTTTGGCTTTGGGGTGGGTAGAAGATGGAAGGGACTCAAGGTGACTCCAGGTGAGGCCAGGAAGGACATCTGTGATGTTGTCTTTGGACAGTGTTTCCTGACTCCACTGGGGAAGGTGAGGCAGTCAGCATGTCCACACTTCCCTGGGCCTCCTGGTTCCGTCAGCTTCCCAGCTCCAGCCAGGGCCCCAGGATTTCCACATAGTCAAGGTTTGTGACACACATTCTATCGCAAGGGGCAAGGTCAAATACATTTACTTTTTCCTACGCAAAAATCAGTTTAGAATCATGCAGATTTTGGATTTGGGACTAATTTGAATTTTTTGTACAGTGATTTTCCTCCTTTTTTCCCCTCCCATATCCACTAGCTATCTTTTTTCTTGTTGATGATAGAAGTTTATACCTGATTCCCCCAGATGACTGAAATCTTCAAGATTGTAATAGCTTCATCGGTGGTGTGAAATTTGCTTTTTTTGTTGTAATACAATACACTTATGTATTTAATAACTTGGCTTAAAAAACCAGTGTGGGTGAAAAAGGGACCACATACTAAACCTGACAAGCTCAGGGGAGGCCTGCATGGTGGGCCTTACAAACTGAGACCAAAAGTAACCGCATAGGATGATCTGAACATAAAAGTGAGTCATGGCAGGTAGTCACGTCCTAGGCCTGTGGCTTCCTTGACAAAGGTCATTCTTTACCACCCATGAGCCTGTCTATTATCTTTTGGCATCTAAGATTACATACCTTTGAAATGTCACAGTAGTCTTCTTTTTCAGAGCCTGCAAGGCGCTGAACAGGAGACCACAGGACACTTGACTATTCTCTTGTTCCCTGCATACCATCTCTATGTGCTGTAAGTGTTAGCAATCCTGTACCGCACACGGAAAGGACGTGTGTCTCTCCAATTTTCTTTTTATTTGATCTCAGAGATTTCCCTGTTTTGCCTTCTCCCACCCCCTTAATCTGCCACCAGTGGATTTCATGTAACCCTCCTTATGTCGCCTCCTTTTATTCTAATGTACAAAGTAAGCTGTAAAAATGCCATTCTCTGGAGCATTTCCTCGATCCATTGAGATTTTGCTTCCTTGCCAATTTTCATCAGTTTGGCTTAAATAAACTCATCACAATTCTCTATCGGTTTGGACGTTTCTTATGTTGACATCAATATCTCCAGTCCCCTCTATACCCTTCCCTGATCACATCCTTCCATCTGTTTCCAATAGGATATCACCATCCTAAATTTAATAGTTACCAATCTCATTATTAGTATTGTTTTGCATATTGGTAAACTTTACAGAAATGTCATTATACTGCATTTTTCTCCTGTAGCTTGCTTTTTGTATGGTTCAACATTATATTTGTGAGATTCATCCTGTATTTTGATACAGATAGCTGTATCTACTGATTTTTACTTTTACATAATATCCTGGCATAAGCCTACATTGCAATTTTTAAAATCCATTATCTTCTTAATGGATATTTAGGTTGTTTATTTTGCTATTAGAGATAAGATTGTTTTGAACATTCTTATGCATGTCTCCTTTAGATATAGAAGAGTTTTCTCTAAAGCACATATTTAGGAATGGATTATTGGTTTTAGGGTATGAACTTTTTCAGCTTCATTAGATTTTGTCAAATTGTTTTTAGAGTTTGTTGTCATTGTTTATATTCATACCAGCAGGGTTTAAAAAGTCATGTTGTTATTGAATAATGGGCGGAGAAATAGATTAAACATTTTCCCTAAAAGACATACACATTGCCAACAGGTACAGGAAAAGGTGCGCAGCAGCTCTAATCATCAGGGAAATGCAAATCAAAACCACAATGCAATATCGTCTCACACCTCTTCGATTGGCTGTCATCAAATAGACAGCCGATAACAACTGCTGGCGACAGATGTGAAGAAAAGGGAACCCTTGTGTAATGTTGGTGGGATTGTAAATTGGTGCAGCCACTATGGAAAACAGGACAGAAGTTCCTCAAAAAATTAAAAATAAAAAGAGCATATGATACAGCAATTCTATTCTGGTGATATATCTGAAGAAAATGAGACCACTTTCTTGAAGAGATATCTGTACTCCTATGTTATTGCATCATTATTTTAAATAGCCAAGACATGGAAACAACCTAGTTGTCCATTGATGGATAAATTAATAAAGAAGATGCACACACTCACACACACACACACACACACACACACGGTGTAATTTTATTCAGCCATAAAAAATAGGGAGAGCCTGCCATTGTGATAACATGGATGGACCTTGAGGGCATTATGGTAAGTGCAATAAGTCAGACAGAGAAAGAAAAATGCTGTAGAATCTCACTTATATATGGAATTTTAAAAAATGAAATAATAGAAACAGAGAACAAGTTGGTAGCTGCCAGTGGCAGGGAGTTGGGGGTGGAGGAACTGGGTGAAGGCACAAACTTCCTGTTATAGCTTCTGGGGATGTAATGGTGACTACAGTCAACAATATTGTATTGTATATTTGAAAGGTGCTGAGAGAGTAGATCTTAAAAGTTCTCACCACAGGGGGAAAAAATTATAATTTTGTGAGGTGATGAATATTAACTAAACTTATTGTGGTAATGATATTGCAATATACACCAAGTGGCCAGATTATTATGACCACCCCATCAGTACTTCGTTGGGCCACCTTTTGCCTTCAATACTGCGATGACTCTTCTTGGCATTGACTCCACGAGATGTTGAAAGGTGATGTGAGGAATCTGACACCATGCCTGATGAATAGCACTGTCCAGTTCTGTGAGATCTGATGGTTGTGGAACCAGCTGCCTGCATGATGCAACTGGAAATGTGATTTATCTCCTGCATGATGCATCGGACCACATGACTTTTTTCCAATGCTCGACTGTCCAATCCTTGTGTTCCTGTGCAAATTGGAAACGTTTTATCTTGATAACTGCAGACAGCAAAGGTGTTTGAACAGGCCTTCGGCTTCCATCTCCCATACAATGCTGTTACGGCTAATTTGCCTACAAACGTCAGGTGGTCATAATAATCTGGCCACTCAGTGTATACATATATCCAAATCATGTTGTACATATAAAATGAATGCAATAATATGTCAGTTATATCTCAATAAAACTGGGGAAAAATTCCCATTGTTCCTCATCATTTGATAAGATTTTCACCATCTTAGAGTGTTGACTGATGATAGAAATGTAAAAAAGTAAGATAGTAAAATAGAGTAAGTTGCATATAGGCACAGATAATAGTGGGGTAAAGGCCTGAGGAGGGTACAGCTGTGGAGAGGGGGTCGATGGGAATGAAGGGTACATCTCAAAAAGAACGAGTTTCAGTTTGTGCCACGGAAAACAAAAGCAAGGTAACAGAGGTCCTCTGTGTCTAGAAGCATTAAAAAGTGCAGGGAAAGAAGGGGCAGTCGGGAGCATCTTCTATTTGAAACAAGGCAGGTGAAATCCCAGAGGATTAAGTCGCTAAGCTGAGGCATGGCTGGTTCTTGGTGCTTCTTCCACACTCATAAAGTGTAAAAGGGGCACTTTTTCCCCCTCACAATTACCCATTACCTGCCTACTTAGCAAAGGAATCACTTTCTGATAACTCTTCACAACACGAAAATAAATTCTACTAATCCCAATGACAAGATTCCTTTTGGTGTCCTGGATCTCTGTTAACTATGAAATATTATGTAGAGATAATATTTAAAAGTATATATTTAGAGTTATCAGGGACTTTTAACATCTATCTTTCTATCATCTATTTCCACACACATAAATATATATACTATATTATATCATACCATGTATAAATATTTCTGGACAGTTAAATTATTTTTAAGAAAGAGGTGATGTCCCTTCCGTCTTTTAGTTTCACTTTTGAAATGGTTGTTCGAGGCGGCAAACTCCGGCGTTAACCTATGCCGCCATCTTGGTTCTCTCTGCTTCTGGACAGTTAAATTATTTTTAACAAAGAAGCCCTGACCTGTTACTAGAAGGTGATGTGACCAAGACAGAAATCCTAAACCTAAGCTTTAATTCTGCCCTAAATCCAAAGAAAGAAATGTAAATCTTAGAAACAGCAGGAGAAGAAATGAATGTCTACTTTTGCTTATATGTAACAAGTAATTGTTTTCATCAGAAACTGTGGCACTAATATGTGTTACTGGGGAAGGCTTAAGTTCCCATATTTGAGGGGGAAAGGTAAAGTAGAATAACTTAGATAGTAAATTAGGCTTTGAAGCATTTTTTTTTTGTTTTCCTGGCTAGGGTGTTTAAGAACGATTTCTCGAAGAAGCATGAAGAAACATTTGTGATTGCTCTAATAATAAATGTTATTAGCCCTAGACGGTTTGGCTCAGTGGATAGAGCGTCAGCCTGCAGACTGAAGAGTCCCTGGTTAGATTTCGGTCAAGGGCACATTCCAGGATTGTGGACTCAATCCCCAGTGGGGGGCGTGCGGGTGGCAGCCGATTAATGATTAATGATTCTCTTCATTGATGTTTCTCTCTCCCTCTCCCTTCCTCTCTGAAATCAATAAAAATATATTTTAAAAAAAGAAATGTTATTAGCAAATTTCTCTAAGGAGATAGAATGACTAACTGATTTTCCCATTGTGACAGGCCTCCTTAGACCCTGGTTTGAAATGATCTTCCATCTTCCATTGTCACATCTTTTTGTATTCGTGCAGTGTTACATAATGGTGGCAATAATCTGCTTCATGGCCCCAACTCTGGAAAGTTGAATTTATATGAAACAGAAAAAATATTTAAAGTTTGCAACAACAGCAATAATTCGGGACCAATGATAAATAAAGTGAATTGAAACAAGCCACTGAGTCATTCAGAGTATATGCCCATGTGTAACCTTCCAAACAATAATTCTAAAGATGCTCTTTCATATCGTCCAAATTTACACTAAATGAGTTTAAGTTTATCTGCAAAGTTGCAAGTAGAGAAATTTAAACATATACAGTTGACCCTTGAACAGCAGGATTTGAACTGCAATGGTGCACTCATATGTGGATTTTAAAAATTAAAAATGGCCCTTCCTATTCTTGGGTTTTGCATCTGCTGGATTCAGTCAGCCAGGGATTGAAAACTATTTTTGCATTCCCAACCACAGATTCCCAACCAAGGATGGAAAATACTGTTTCCCAACCATTGTTTGTTGAATCTGCCAAAAGCAGACACTAGAGCCAATGGTAATATGCAGATTTTCCACTGCCTGGGGTTGGCTCACCTCACCCCCACACTGTTCAAGAGTCAGCTGTACAACTAGAAAAATGAGGTAGGTCACCTGTGGTCTAAATCTTTATCAGGCGCCGAAACCGGTTTGGCTCAGTGGATAGAGCGTCGGCCTGCGGACTGAAAGGTCCCAGGTTCGATTCCGGTCAAGGGCATGTACTTGGGTTGCGGGCACCTCCCCAGTAGGAGATGTGCAGGAGGCAGCTGATCGATGTTTCTCTCTCATCGATGTTTCTAACTCTCTATTTCTCTCCCTTCCTCTCTGTAGAAAATCAATAAAATATATTAAAAAAAAATCTTTATCAGGCAAATCAGCTGTGACAGCTGACTTGTAACCTCAATGAGGGGGAGGACAAGAGAAGAGGTGACGGAGGGCATGGGAAATGGAAGCCTTATGGACTCGAGTTATACACGTCAGAGAGACAGAGAGAATGGGAGGGAGATGAGGCAAAGACAGAGACACATCAACATCCCCTGCACTGGGACCTCAGTGCTCCTGGTTCTCAGGCCTTCACACTCAGGCTGGTATTTACACCCTCAATCCCCCGCTGGTTCCCAAGCTTTTAGGATGAACCGGGGCTCCGCCACTGGCTTTTCTGGGCCTCCAGCTTGCAGACAGCAGACTGTGGAACTCCCCTCGATAATCCTGTAGCCACTCCCTCATATATCTTTCCACCTATCGATTCTGCTTCTCTGAGGAACCCTGGCTCATACAATCTCCATTTACTATTTTCAAAAGCTCTATTGGCTGTTCTGAGTTGTTCAAAGATTTAAGACATTGCCATCAATTCAAGGCTTCCGTTCACTTCTCAATACTTCTCGTACCAGTTGTCTCCCATTGCCTTCGCTTTCTTAGCCTCCATTTACTCTTCAGTCTACTCAGCTCTGACTTCAGTCTGTACCACGGCAGGAAAACTTCCTATGCAAGGTCATTGACAACCTCCTGCCTGCCGACTGGGAAGGACCATTGTCAGGGTCCAGGTCAGCAGCGTTTGATATCATTACCTTTTACTTAAAATGCTCCCCGATCCTACATTTCCTGACTCTGCCCTCCCAGTTTTCCACCCGCTGCTTTTCCTCTTGCTTAATTTCCTTTGGTAATTCCTCCTCCTCTTCCACTATCAATGTCTTTCAGTGACTCAATACCTCAGGGCTTGCTCCTGGGCCCTCTTGTCTTCTCTATCTACAATCTGTCCTCAGGTATCCCATCTGCTCTCACAGTTTGGAATGCCACCTATTTGCTGATTACATTAGAACTGATATTTCCAGCCACATTCTTTCCCCTTGAGCTACAACCTTATAAATCTCACTGCTAACATCTCCACTTGATGAGTGAACATTGAACATTGTAAATAGAGCGCCCCACCCCCACAAGCCACTGTTCTGCCAGAACTCCACTCGGCTCAGTGTCAGTAAATGCTCAGGCTCCAACCTGGAATCAGCCCCGACTCCTCCTTTCCCCTCACCATTCACCTCTAACCCTTCAAATATATTTTTGAAACCATTCACTTCCTCCCAGCTCCATTGCCACAAGTCTTGTCTGAGCCACTATCACATGGCACCGGTCCCCCTGCGACAGCTTCCTCTCTGGCCCTGCCACTTCAAACCCTGTCCACTTGCTACAAGGCAGCCAGGGTGATTTAAATAATATAAATAAGTCTATTTCACTTCTATACTTAAATCTAAAATCCTTTCTCTGGCCCATATGGCCCTGCATGATGGGGCCTCTGCCTACCTCTTCGAGCTTATGTTCTCTCCCCCTTCACTGTCATGCACCAGGCACAGTCTCTTCTTCTGTTTCTTAGTGACTGTAACCCTTAGCCACAGAGGAATACGTTGTCCTGGCTCTTTGGAAGTCTAATTCATTCTCATTTGGGTCAAATATCACCTTCTCAAAAAGTCCTTTCTCATGTTCTTGAGCATCCTTGTAATCATTATTCTGAACTCTGTATCTCCTATATAAACTAACCTTTCTCTGTTCTATCATAATCATGTTGATTTCCTTCTTAGCACTCATCACAATCTGTAATAATATTATTTATTTATGTACATACTTACTCTCTGGCTCTCTCCCTGCAGAATAGGTCCTATCAGGGCAGGAGGATTTTGTCTTATTCACCACTATATTCTCCATGCTTTGTGGAGTTTCTGGCATATGATAGTTACTTAACAAATATTTATTGAATTCACATTTGTTTAATATATTACTTCAGGAATATTGGTCCTGGAAGGGTGCTGTGAGTAGATAAAAAAGTGTTTTATAAGTTTACCACATCTGTGTTTGGTCGTATCAGGGTTAAATCATATGTGAACTGCTGAAAGGTAAGACCACATGTGTATATGTACAGTGAGCATCACTGAATGCTTAACAAGTGCTCATTCATTATGTAAATAGTGCTTTGTAATCAATTATACTGGGTAGCTATAAATACCGAATGGTAATCAATCTTTTGAGAAAGAATTGGTAAGTGTGCATGACTGGGCAATACATATTATTAATTTAGGTATTAGGCTAGATTTACCTGACACATTTTATAATCTCTCAAATGGTTGAACTTGTCTAACTTGAAGGAGATTTTGTGATTGGTAGACAGACAATGGGTCAACTGTAAAGCAGTTTTTGCTGTTGCTTGTTTTTTTACAATTGGTTTTGTGTTCACTCTCCTCATGATAAAAGCTGTTTAAAATAGGTTATCTAACCTGAATAACATATTTAGATTTCTAGTAGGGATTTAAAAGCAATGATAATTTCATATATTAATTTCATATTCTTAAGGAAAAATAGTGAAAACTGAGAGGCAAAAGCAATGCAGCAGATAACTTCCGAGAGGACCTGTAATGACCCCACCTCCTGGTATTCTTGTGGAGTCTCCTCCAAAATTAGGATACAGAAGACAGTGACTCCTGTCTTGTTTGCAGTCTCTTCAGCTCCTCTCATGGACTTGCTTTGATGAAACAGCTGTGGAGGCCTACGTAGGGAGGAACTGACAGCAGCCTCCTGCCAATGACTGTGAAAGAGCTGAGGCCCGCTGTCCAACAGTTCTTGAGGAACTAAGCCCTGCCAACAACCATCTCAGTGAGCTTGGAAGAAGGCTTGACTCAAACTGGACCTTCAGATGAGACCGTAGCCCGAGATGGCACCTTGATTGAAGCCTCCTCGTGAGACACGGATGCACAGGACCCAATTAGACTGTGCCTGGGTTCCTGAAGCACAGGAACTGTGAGACAGTAAACATCTGCTGTTCTAAGCCACTAGGTTTGGGCATAATGTGATACACAGCAATAGATAACGAATATAGCAAACTTTTATAACAGTAAGGGAACGGAATAAAATATCGACAGTGTATTTTTTGCTACACCTTTACCTGTATTATCTCATTATTCTTTAGATCGACCCTGTTGTTCACTTTTGACTGCCAATTTCATGGACTTTAACACAATTAGCATAAACAGTTATTGTACCCTGAAACTGCTATTTTGTGCTTTGTGCCAGTAATCAATGCATTGCCTGTCAGCTTCAAATTTGTCTTGCAATACCTATTTTGCCATAATGGACTGGCTAATGTTTAACATTTCTTCTTTACAGTGAGCATGGCATCTAGCTGTCTTATAGAGGGTGTGGGAAGGACATTGCAGGAGGAAGGAGTTTTAGGGCTGTTGCTGGCTGGTGGCTGCACTGTCAGCTGTGTGGGTGCCTTGCACTGGCCAGGAGTCAAGAATGCATGGTGCTTTGGTGACCTTGCAGCCTGGTCTGGACTGATGATCACAGACACTGCACTCTAGGCACCCTGCCCACACTGGCACCCGGTTCCCTCTGCTTGCCTGTGTCCTCCACCTCAGGCCGTGTCCTGAAGCGCTCCCAATGCAGACATCGGGTGCCCCAGAACTCTTGCCAACACAATGGTGCCCCCTCTTTCTCTGCACACCTGTGTCCCTGCCCATGGTCACAGCTCACCTGCACCACAGCGGATTGCTTCCTGCTTGCCTCCTGACTGTGGACCAGCAAACGCTGCCATTCAGTGGCAACCACCCCTTCTCCATCGAGATCTGAGCCCCAGCCACGGGGAGGGAACAGTCTTCTGTTTCTGTCTTTCCTTAGATTGAGGGTACCATGTTGAGTTTTTTTATGTATTAGATGTACTCTTGAATCATTGTGCAGTGATTCTTGCTGTTATACTTTTTCTGTTTAAGTCACTGTGTAGATTTTGTCTCCTGATTGCACCCAGGCCGGCCCGGGTCTCTTGAGAAGCACGGGCTGCTCTGTAGTATCTTGACATCAGCGTAATGTGACCCTCTCCCCCCCGGGATTCAGAGAAGCAGCATGATAGAGAGAAAGCACAGGGCAGGGAGTCAATGGACTGTAACAGCTCAGGCCGGCCCTTCGCTTCTTCAGGAGAATCTATTGTTCTTGCCATGGTACTCACTGCAGGAATTTCTGTGAATAAGACAACATCCTCATTCACCGTCAAGGAACTCGGTGCACAGGGGGAGGGGGAAGACAGATATAGAACAGAGTATTATAATATCATGTAGATGCTTCTACAACTGATATACAATGAGTCCTCCCTTAACATCATTGATAGATTCTTGGAACTGTGGCAAAACCACATATAGCGAAACCAATTAACCACAGGCTAATTGATGTAAATAAGAATTAGGTTTTTATGGCATCGATGTTACAACGAAACTAGGTTGAACAAAATAGACGTTGAGGACCTGCTATAGGTACAAAAGGAGTCCCAAAGGAGGGGAAGGAAGCCAGTAGCTGTTCCTAGGAAAAGAAGGGAAGGCTTTACAGAGGAGGAGCTATTTTAGTCCTGAAGGATGAATAAGCTGGGAGAAGGCATTTCAAGTAGACAGGGCAGCATGTACAAAGGAGAAAAGGTGAGATAAGGAAATAAAAAATACTCATAATAGCTAATAAACTTATAGAGAATTTACTATTTAGCATTCACTAGACTAAAAGTTTTACATGGAATTTAAACCTCATTAACCAATTCTAATGAATTAATTTTTACATAAACCTCATGAGGTTGGCTAGAAAGTGACTTATATCATGAAATCTCAATACAAATGTGTTAAAGGACCAAAAGTTGAATTATCATTATTTTGAAAACGAGGACATGACTGCAGAAACATTGAGCAATTTGTCCATCGCATTTAGCTGCTCTGCTCTGGGCTGTGTGCTATAACTGGGACAAGGACGATGGCGGAGGGGCACAAGAGGAGATTGGAAAGGAAGGCACAGCCACATGATGAAGGATCTTAGGTAATGTCACCTCTTTGAGCCCAGTTTCCAACTGCAAAGGGAAAGTGCTGGCCTAGAGGCCTCTCCATCACAGAATCTCTGAGTGCATCAGCCCACCCACATCCTCAGAGATAAAATTCTGGAACCTTATTTTTAATGACCCATTAGCCTTTAATATTCTTCCCATGAGATTTTCTAAGTTTAGAAGGACAAAATGTATATATTTCCCAAGAAAAGAAGATATGGGTTTGAGTCTTGACTAATTTTCTAAGGTCACTTGTCTAAGAATCCTGGGAGTCTGGGATGGTGGCCAGTGGGAGTGGGGCACGCATTTTGATTGGGGCAGGTGGCTGATGGGCCTCCCACTAGATGCATGTCTGAGGAAGATGAGCTGATGAGAGTGGACAGCTGTGCCTTCTGATCCATCCCACAGATGTTGAATGAACAACCACAGTGGCCTAGTATGAAAAATACCGGGTCAGTGGCTCTAAGCTAGAATGGCTGTGGACATGGCAGGTTCTCTGTGTTAGGCTGTCTCTAGGACAGGTTTGACTTACCAAGAGACCCAAAGCAATGAAGCAGAAAAAGCACAGATTTTGAAGTTAGCCACAGCTCTGAGCCCCTTTGAGCCCTCCTCCGACATTTACCAGTGGTTTGACCTTGGTTATATTCATTGTAATTCTCCAAGTCTCAGTCTCCTCATCTTAAAATGGTGAAATAAATGCCTATTCTATAAAATTGCAATTATGCTTAAATGCAATAGGATATAAAGAGTGCTTCTTATGGAACAGGGGTTCAACAATAGCAACAACAAAAGATGAGATTATTATTAATTGAGGTACTTCGGGGTCAGTGTGCTGTTCTTGCTAAAGCAGAGAGAAGGTGAGGGAGGCAGGTTGAATGAATGACTAGGTGAGGGTTAATATAACATTTTAAAGGACATAGATTATTTGAATGATACTAACCTGGCGTCAAGTTTTATATTAATTTTACTCTGCAGACTTGATGTGGGTATTAAAACCTCTTTCCTGGTATTAGTATTCCTCATCCATTGTTCTCTCAATCGATAATATCGTCATTATTCTTAATTCCTTGGTGACATCTTATGCTAACACATAGCCTCAAAGTATGTCCACTGTAATTACTTTTCCAAGATATTTGCTGACAAGTTTGATCACATTATAAATTGTTGAATGGCTGCTGAAACCAATTCTATAACCTTGATCTTTTGAGAAATTGATGTCCTTCTTTGTTTTCTGCTTGACTTCATGGTGTTCTCACAATTACTGAGATTTATTAAGGTGTTTCAGATATTGTTGCTTCTGGGTTGGAAACATAGCCCCCAGTCCTTCACTACTTACAAGACATGGATGCATTTGTTGTTGTTTTGCAAAGGCCAACTTTTCTTGGATTTGGACAGGTTTGCTTTTAGGAGAAGCCTCTCACTGAATAGATGATCTGAGACTTCCTACATGCTATGAAATGCTTAGAAAATCAGTCTGTAGACCTAACAGTTTAATAGATTTCCATGCAGTCTAAAATTCTGAGCCACAGAGGTGACATTCAACATAGGCAATATGTTCTTCCTGTTTCTAAAGGAAGAGGAGGTGGGAGGATAGGTAAAAAGAAAAGAAAAATTACAAAAACTGAAAATGCCCTTAAATTTAGGACTAACCTTGTTCAAGGATCTGATATTGTTGAAAGCTGTCAAGGTTAAGTCTTCAGTCACTAGCAAATGAAGTAGTTAGCTAGTGTGATGTGATGGCATCAGGATTGCCAATGATTCTGTCTCTATCTCCATGTCTCTCCCTCTCACTCTCTTCTCTGTCCCTCTGTTTTTCTCCCCTCTCCCTCCTTTTCTTTCTCACTTTTTAATTTTAAAAATAAAAATTATCTTTACATATACACCATCATACATATATGTGCGTATATGTAGGATAACGTTGTAATTTGTTCAGGGCTATACTTTCTCTTGTTTGCTTCCTTTTGTCCCTCCCCCTTCCTTCCCCCTAAGGCAGGAGAACTTACCCTTTATGAATGTGTTTGGCTTCATGCTCTGTAATTATAGACAAACTATATACAGACATTCATATATGCATCAGTACAAAGAAAAGGCAATTTTTCTTAAAATGGCATTATATTATTTGTACTTTTTGGTATTTTT
>NW_006294681.1:1448847-1455809 GCF_000327345.1 Myotis davidii | reverse complement strand
ATCTCACTTAAGAAACCTTCAAGGAACTATCTCCAAGTTTGCCTATAATTCTAATTCATTGTCAGGGGTGGGGAACATCCAGCCCAAGGGCCGTATACGGCCCAAGAAATCATTTGGTCTGGCCCTGCCAAAGCATTAGGAGTGAGTTAATTAAATGTTTGACCCAATATAGCAGGCTAATTTTTAAGTTGATAATTTTGTATGGCCCTCAAATGATGTTACAAATATCCAAATGGTCCTTGGCAGAAAAAAGGTTCCCCACTTTTGTTTTAAGTGATGCAAAATATTTTATGATGTAAATTAATCTCAATACAGTCAACCACTGTCCAAATTAATGGATATCCACTGTGCTCATTTATGATACTTTGACCCTAATTAAAAAATCATATTGTCAAATCTATCCTCTTTGCCTCACTCCTTCCCCCTCTTCCTTTATAATTTTGTTTTTTTCTTTCAGCTTTTGGTTTTTCTTAATTGGTTAATACACTTTTTTTCTGTATCTAGATTATAGTATATGCAACCTCTCACATTTTCTTCTAACATTTTTATTTATTTTATTTATTTATACAGTTAGCTCTTGTAATCACCTGGAGATGGTTTTGTATATAGTATAGAGACCCACCAAACTTTATTTTCTCCTTATGGAGCATTGGCTATGACATTATGCTTTTTAAAATAATCAAATTCATTGCTCATGAAATTAATGTATTCCACTCTCCCATATGCACTGGGGTCTATGCCTGGATTGTCTATTTTATTTCATTGATTTATTCATTTTAATTTATTTTCATGTCAATGCCATGCTGATTTTTATTACAGTGGCTTTATTGTACATCTTCCATTGTCATTCGATTTTTAAATAGTTTTCCTGGATATTCTGGATATTTATTCTTTCTTGTAAAATTCAAGATAATCCAATTGCGATAAAAGATTTTTGTGGGATACTAATTATAAATACATTGATCTACATATTACTTTTGGGAGATTTGACATTTTTATTATTGTCTCCCCATCCAACAATATTGTATCTTTGCATTTATCCCAATTTTGCTTTATGATTTTTAGTAATATTTGTATTGTTCTTCACATATATGCTGTCTTGTTACTGCTCTATAGTTTTTGTCACTTCTGAGAATGGAATATTTTCCATTTGCATTTGTAAGTGCTATTATTACTACAGAAAAACGCTATTGATTTGGAAGTATTCATCTTGTACCCAGCAGATATATTATTCCAGTAAGTATATTGGTCATATTTATCATTCATTCAACAATCATAAACCTATCTGTTTTCTGTATCACAGGTTTTCAGAGTGTAGATGCTGTGAGACAGATATTTATTTATTATTTTTTTAAAACAGTATTGACAATTTATATATATATTTTAATCCTCACCCAAGGATATTTTTCCATTGATTTTTTAGGGAGAGAGGGAAAGACAGAGAGAAACATCAATGTGACAGAAACACATAGATTGGTTGCCTCCTGCATGAGCCCAATTAGGGCCTGGGCCGGGGAGGAGCCTGCAACCAAGGTACATGCCCTTGACAGGAATCAAACCTGGGGCCCTTTGGTCCGAAGGCCAATATTCTATCCACTGAGCCAAAGCGGCTAGGGCTTTTCTATATATTTTTTTAATTGTTGATAGTATTACAGATAACTCCCATTTCCCCTCCCCCCTTACCTCCTTTCCTCCCAGACCCTACCTACCCCACCCCCCCCCCCAGACTTCACTACCCTCTTGCCCGTGTCCATGGGCTATGCATATCTACACTAATAAAAGAGAAAGATGTAAATTGACTGTACTTTCACTATGCACACCAGCCAATCAGGAGTGAGTATGCAAATTAACCCAACAAAGATGGCGGATTAATTTGCATATGCAGGCTCTGAGTGGCCGGGGGTGGGGCAGAATGCTTGTGTCGTTGCCATGGTGACGACACAGGCATTCTGCACTACACCAGCTGCCCTGTGTCTCTGGGCAGCTTGGGAAGGCAGAAAGGCGGCTCCAGGATGGAACAAAAGCAGAAAGGCAGCTCTGGCCAGAGTGAAGGTGGTGCCGGCAGCCAGGGGAAGAAAAGCCCATTCTTGCACGAATCTTCTAGTAAATATATGTTTTTTGGTTTATGAGACACATCTTTTAGTTTGTAAAGGTGGTATGCATCAAGAATCCGTGTGTTGCCATTTGGAACTCTGGAAGAAAGACAATAGGCACCAGTGCTGTTACTTCTCTAACCCTTTCTAGAAACCAATTAGTTAATTGCTATTGTCACTTTCAGTTCCTTGATTCACACATCTATAGACTTTCATGAATTTTCATAGCAAAACAGTGTCGAGTGCTATATTCAGATATAAATAGATTATCATTACCTTGGAACTCCTATGTATTCCTTCAATTATGCCAGAAGACATGGTGTGGTCAGATGTAGTTCAGGCTCTTATAAATGTGTACTGATAACTTGCTTACATCACCTTCTTTCCCAGATAGACAAAATAAATTTCTTTGTTGTGTTTTCAAATAATTTTTGAGATACCAGGATACACATCATTTTTGTGATTAACCATAGACTCTGTCTCTTCTGGACGTTGACTCATATCATTTTGTATAGCTCTGGAATAATTTATTTGATGACTATAATAAATCAAAGATATCTTTTCCAATAATTTGCTGCCTCATAATCCTGATAAGACTGTTAATATTTATTATTGCCTGTCTAGACTCTTGCATCTAGGGGTTGATTATGACAAACCTGAATTGTACATTAATCTCTCTCTAGTTTGTTTTCAACCTTATTAACTGAAATTTATAAACCAATTTCTGTTTATATGACCCTAGAACAAGAATATTCTGATGGATTTTTTTCAGAGGCTCCACATACATAGTAATTGGTGATTAATAAAACATTCTCTAAGTGATGTAGCTATTAAACTTTTGGGGTGGGCTAAATATAGACTGTGGATGAGCTTCATGACAGACAGATGTATTCTGAGTGCCTGGTGATCATGCTGATTGTGGGTGAGAGGTACTCAAAGATTAGAATCATGCCAGGGTACTCTGATCTCTTCCTTCTCCACATTGCAAAGAACAATGCATTATTAATGCAATTTCTTAGTGTTTCCCTTGCTACCATTCAGTTCTCCCAGATAGACATTACGTTCCTTGAAAGCAGGGATAATGTTTTTATTTATTCATTTTTGGCCATTACTTATCACCTAGCATAGTATTCCACACCAGCATAAATAAGACACTTACTGACTGTTACTGATTTGCAGGGTTGGAGGGTTAAGTCTGGCCTGGCTGTCCTGGGCGAGGTGATGTAGTCACTGGTGCCACATCAATAAGATAAAACCTCTCATGCTGTTTTCCTTCGACTGCCACATCTTTATACAGAGATAAAGAGTGTTAAGGCTCAACACCTGAATCAAGTCCTTGGGGAAACCAGAGTATATGAAACAATTTCTGATGAGCCAATGCTAGCTCCTGGGTAGTAAATTACCTCTGTTAGGGCACAGCAGGGGTAGCGGCTGGCGGTCCAGATGACACCCCCTTCTGTTTAGGAGTGCTCAGACAGGTGGCAAATTCGCAGAATCAGAATGCTCGCTTCCCTGGGTCACTGGGAGGAACACCTTTGGGCCCAGAACCTTGCCCTTTAAGTTCGTAGTTGAAAGATGTAGGGTGAACTCAGTGGATGTTTCCCATTTTCCCCGTTTGAGTGTGCATCCCTTACATTCTTGGCTCTTTGGAAAATACCAAGAAATATTTTGCCTTTCAAGAGGCAAAACTCCTATAGGAAGAGTAGTTACAAAGAAACACCTCCTAAGTGTTTATGTGAGAAGGGTAGAAAGTGGGTGACTGATTTGTACTTTAGGTTCAGAGAGACTGAAAGTTCAAGGTTAGAGTCCAAACAAGAGCTGTGTGTTTTCCTTGAGTCAGTCAATGTTACGGTTCAGGACAGAAATATTAGTAATTGCTACATTAATTATATGCTTACTATGTATCAGACATCTATAATAATAAAAGTGTAATATGCTAAGTAGATTGGACCTCCTTCCCGATGAAGCAGGGGCTGCAGCTGTGGGTTCAAGGCAGCTGCCAGGGCTGCGAGGGAGGGATCTAGGTAGCTGTGGCTTCGAAGGCCTACTCTTGCACGAATTTCACGCATCGGGCCTCTAGTTTTATATATATTCATAGTTAATCCCCACAACAAATCCAAGGGGTAAGTGTAATTATCCCCAGTTTGAAGATGAGGAATGTGGTATAAAACACATAGAGCAGTTGGGTTATTTACCAAGTCACTTAGCCAACAAGTAGTAGCTCTTCATGGGTTATGGCAATAAGACCTCCAAACCCATGAACTGATTATCTCTCTATTATACTAACAAAGTGGCATGAAATTGGCTTAGCAAAGACTATTCCTTATTGTTCTGGGGTTGTAGTCATTAGGCAGGGACCTTACCTTACACAGTAATTAATAATCTACTATAGAACATGTTGGGTAAAGATTTTCTTTAAGTAAATTACTAATATAGATGTGAATTTTACAGGTTATTATATAATTCTTTACTTGTATTTATTTTAGTGTAATACATTTAAATTTCAACAGCATGCACATATTGTTTCATATTATTATACTTCTTTATAGTTTTAATTTTAAAATTGGAGAACCACACTTGGCCACCAGATGGCAGCAATGTAGGATTTTGAAAGCCTCTCAAATAAAATCTCTTTCCAGAGACGTAAATTTCATTAATTCACCTTGTGTCCTATTGAAATATGCCTTTACATTATCTGGGAAGAAAGGTTTATTTCATTTTGGCATAGGAAAAATGAGCTTAAATGCCCAATTATTGGAAACCTAAGTTAATGAGGTTTTAATATACAGACATGTTTAAATAATCAACAGAATAAAGTCCTTTGTAAGGAATCTAGCACATTAATTACAGCATATAGATATATAACTTTACGTAAAAATATTTATCTTGAAGTAGAACAGAAAAAAATCCGTACTTAGTTGTACTCTGTTAGCTGTAGGTTTAAATTAGACTTTGGGCTTCTCTATGATAACACTACTTTTCTTATTTTAAAAATTATTTTGATCCTCACCTGATGGTATTTTATTGATTTTTAGACAGAAAGAAAGGGAGAGAGAGAAACATCTATGTGAGAGAGAAACATCCATCAGTTGCCTCCATATGAGCCCCTATAGGGAATCAAACCCACAATCTACGTATGTGCCCTGACCGGGAATCAAACCTGCAATCTTTTGGTGTACAGGACGATGCTCCAACCAACTGAGCCACTCAGCCAGGGCGATAACACTACCTTTTAATAATACAGTGTATGATTGAGACTGTTCTCTCCCGTTAGTCTGAATCAGTGTTTATTTTATTACATATTTCAACACCAAGTTCAGCTTACAGTAATGGTAGGAGTAGTAGTAATAATAATAATAAAAATAATATATACTATTAAAGGAATTTTGAAGAGTTGACCAGCATATTCTATTTCATTTTGAGACTTACAGCTGGTAGACTGATTTGTACATAAACTCAGTAAGATAGTAGAATATTAGTTTAGGAAATACTTCCCTAACTTTTTCTTACTTTCCTAGATAATTATTTGAGGTGAAATATCATTGCATTCAATTAAAAAGTTTCTGATTTATGAAGGACAGCATTTTATTTTATTTCTAAAAATATATTTTTATTGATTTCAAAGAGGAAGGGAGAGGGAGAGAGAGATAGAAACAGCTTTGATGATAGGGAACCATTGATTGGCTGCCTCCTGCACGCCCCCCACTGGGGATCAAGCCTGCAACCCAGGCATGTGCCCTTGACCAGAATCAAACCTGGGACCATTCAGTCCACAGGTTGACGCTCTATCCATTGAGCCAAACCGGCTAGGGCAGGACAGCATTTTATTACTACCGTATTTGCCGGCGTATAAGACGATTTTTTGGCCCTGAAAAATATGCCTCCAAGTGGGGGGGCGTCTTATACGCCAGGTACACTTCAGATAGACTGCCCATAGTGCTTGCCCCGTGCCATAGTGGCCTCCCGATGCCCGCCCACTTCATTCCACATACCGTTCAGGCATCAGCAGCGCTGCTGGGTGTATGCTCGGCTGTTATGCGATTTTGCTGTTATGCGATTTTACCACACTCGCAAAATCGCACACAGCCGACCATACACCCAGTATGATAGCGCAAAATCACGAATCGCGATACCATACTGGGTGTATGGTTGGCTGTGTGCGATTTTGCGAGTGTGGTAAATTCGGGTTACCGTATATTTCTTTACATATGCATTGAAGATTCGCGATTTTGCGCTATCATGGTGCCTGTTAGAATGTTGAAGAGCTCGCACTTGCGCACTAGTGAGGTCCCAGGGAGATGCTGATGCAAGGGTGGACCAGACTGCTATAGTGACAGGGCGGGCAAACAGGGAGCAGGGACCAATCAAATCAGGCTTTGTATACAGCCAACAGCCAACCACAATACTGCCCCATTGTACAGTACAGCATAGAAAATGTCGACCAGTCAAACCCCTATCATCCCTATCATGGCACCAAGATGTCGTTGATGAACTTTTAATATCAGATGATGAAGAGGAGTTTGAAGGCTTTTAAGGTGAAACTGTCACGGAAGAGAGGTTAGTCTTATACGGCAAGTATATAACAAACTCTGTATTTTGAGTGGAAATGTTAGGGGGTCGTCTTATACGCCCAGTCGTCTTATACGCCGGCAAATACGGTACTACTTTTGACAGGACAACCTATAAGATGATAGATTTCGATAATCGTCTCAAGGGGGCGCCCTTAAATCCAAAAACTGTCCAGTGATGATACAGAATGGGTCCTACACCAAGATCCACCTGGCCTGAATGTTCACCCTGGATTTGTTACTTGACTAACTGTTGGGCTGAGACTCACTTATTTCTTGGCCCTTTAAACAAAGGTATTGG
>NW_006294681.1:1435459-1448692 GCF_000327345.1 Myotis davidii | reverse complement strand
TAAACCCGCAACCTTGGTGAATTAGGATGATCTCTAACCCAGTGGTTGGCAAACTCATTAGTCAACAGAGCCAAATATCAACAGTACAACAATTGAATTTTCTTTTGAGAGCCAAATTTTTTAAACTTAAACTATATAGGTGGGTACACTGTTATTAACTTAATTAGGGTACTCCTAAGGCTTAGGAAGAGCCACACTCAAGGGGCCAAAGAGCTGCATGTGGCTCTCGAGCTGCAGTTTGCCGACCACGGCATCTACTAGATGACCTTCCTTTCTACCTCCCCAAACCTTATGACCTTGCAATATGACCTCAAAGACAAACAGAAACAGCTCAGTTTGAAATACATGCAGGAAAACGGATGCGTAATGTCCTGGAAGGGCACCTTTGTCCCAGACTCTGATGATTGATTCCAGAGGGAATCCCTTTGAGAGGAGTTAGTATGTCCCTCCTGTGCAACCATTAGTGAGGTTTTGTAAAATGACAGACAGCATTCTTGGCTTATATTCAATTTAAAATTACAATTTAAAAAATATTAAAAATCACTTAACTCCACATCGAATGTCAAACCCAGGCCTTAACAGGTTTCCAACACATCTGAGAATTCATTAGCGTTCCTTTTCCTTTGTTCTTTGGCTTCTCTGACTTCTCCTGGGTGTGCTGATTCTCACCCAGCCAGGCAAGGAGATCTAAAAGTGTCTGCCTACAATACTTACTTTTTAAATGCAGAACAATTCCTCTCCCCGGGCTAGTATTAATTATACTGTCAGGATGCAGTGGTAGAGTCAGCTCAGTTAAAAAGAAAGAAAGAGAGAGAAAAGCTCCTGATAACTGGAAGCAGAGCTCTGAGGTTGAGACAGCAGAAACACGTGGTGGACAGGGACTTAAATGTCCCTGTGACCCTCGGTATGGATGTGTGCTGACACATGATGGATGAAGACTCAGTGAGGGAAGGATAATGATCCCTTTTTTGTTTGGCTCCATCTCAAAGGCTGTTTAACCGATTTGTACCTCAGAAGGAAAGTCCTTGTCTGTCCTTAGAGCATAGATAGGGTACACTTTCCCCCTCCTCTTTGTTTGGGGGTCCTATGCATGGTGTCTTAGGACCTAACCATCAATTGCACTAAAAACCAGCCACTCATCAGGATTGTCTGTTTTTTCTCCACTGCTGTGGGGGCTCCACACCACCTGCAGCCAGGCTCTCTGAACCGTAGTTTCATCATCAATAACATGGAGGTGTTAATAGCTACCTATGATAATTATGCAAATGTATGCAGGGAGCCCTCACATAGTGCCTGGGATGTTTCTAAACCCCTTGCTCTTTTCTGTATGTTCTTTTAATTGAAATTATTGGGGTGACATTGGTTCATAAAATTAGATAGGTTTCAGGTGTACAATTCTACAATATACAGAGAGTGTATATTGTCTTGTGTGTTTACCATCCTAAGTCAAGTCTTCTTCCTTCACCATTTATCCCCTCTTTCTGTTCTTTTTAACTCTCCTCAAATTTTTCCAAGAGTGACAGCAGTCAACAGTTTGCAGGGCTATAGTCCCCCAAATCATCATCTTCTTGCTTTGTGTTTTCTCTGCATATACAAAATATTATTGAGGTATATAACATTATATTAGTTTCAGATGTGCATATGGTCTTAATATGATTCCCAGACTTTTGGATTTAGTGAACTTGTAAAATTTAAAGAAAGTTTTGAGGCTGATACACCGTGGCAGACATTTTATTTAGCCAAGGACGTTAGAAACATCTACCATTTGTCATCATTATTTCATAGAGGATATGGTATTTTAACACCTAAAAGGCAGGGAGGATGTGATTTTGAAATAAAGGGCAGTCTTCAAATGTAATCCATGTAGTGTGACAGGAATAAAACCCCAGGTGCTGCCCACTTCAGTGAGGAGGAGTCTATGTCACGGTGACAGGTAAAGTGTCCCTTTCCCAACACACACACACACACACACACACACACACCCCAGACTGGAGAAGGTCAAGAGGCTCTGGGTAGGTATATTTGAGAGGCTAGCGAGCCACTGGCAAGAAAGAAAGAAATACAGAAAGAGTGAAGGAGCAAAATAGGTTAGGGAGCAGGTTGAGCTTAAGAGGAGGAATCTTTAAAAAAATAGTTTATTGATTTTTAGAGAGATAGGAAGGGAGAGGGTGGAGAGAAAGAGAGAGAAAGGGAGAGAGAGACATCTATGTGAGAGCGAGAGCACGAAACGATAGGCTGCCTCCTGTACACCCCCTTCTGGGGACTGAGCCCACAACCTGGGCATGTTCTCTGACCCACAATCAAGCACCCACAGTGCACGGGACAATGCTCATCCCTCTGAGACCCGCCAGGGCAAGAGGAGGAATCTTGAGGAGTGAAGATGTGGGAGAGAAGAATGAGAGATGGGGAAAGAGAACCTTCAAAATTTATAGTGTTCCCCTCCTCCCCCCGCCACCTCCGCCCAGAAACTATATCTTCTAAATGTTTGGGGACAGAGTAGAAGCTAACTCATCCATAACTCCTGTTTGCCTACATTTCCTTTTCATTCGAGATAAACTTCTCAGTATTGGTAACCTAGTTGGGGTTTCCTAGGAGATAGATTCTAAGATGGAGATTTGAGTGCAGAAAATTTCCTGGGGAGGACCCGCAGGATCAGTTCCTGGGCGGAGTGAGGGCAGCAGACCTGGGCATGGGGTGCTGAGCCCAGGCTCCCCCTAATACCAGGGCTCCCAGGCGCAGGGATGGCCCTTTGGCCTTTATAACCACAGGTGCTGCCCACTGGGATGCGGCCAGCCCCAGGAAGGGTGTGGCCTTGGCCGCATGATTCTCTCTGACTGAGGGCAATTCCTGAGTGGGAAGGAGCTGAGTGCCACCTGCCCAAAGTTCTCAGCAGCGGGTGGTCCGAGTTTCAGGGCTGAGGAGGGTGCCTGGGTGGGGGCACACACCACAGTACCCACAAAGCAGGAACCTACCTCCTCCTTCCTTTAAGAGGCTTGGATTTGCAGTGCAGGATTACTTAAGTTCCCAGAATTGACCACAGATCCCAAAGTCCTTGTCACCATTCTTTGTTTAAAGGCAGTCTACATGGCTTCTGCAAAGGGGATTTAGGAAGTCTCAGGGACTTCCTGAGAGGTGTTTGGTTGGGTTTACTATCCCTGTCAGTCACCTTAATTCTTACATAGACCCCTGTGAAGGGTGTGGAGTGCTTGTAGCTTCAACGATATCCTCTCTCATGTTTCTATAGGTAAGGAGGCTGAGGCCCAGTAAGGTTAAACAACTTGCCCAAAGTGGCATAACTAGCGTTAGAATCAAAATAATAACTCTGAGGCATGATTGCACTCTCCTGCTCAGTTTCTTCACCATCTACCCACCGGTGTGGCTCACGAACCAGAAGATCACAATTTGACTCCCAGTCAGGGCACATGCCCAGGATGCAGGCTCAATCCTAAGTAGGGGGCGTGTAGCAGGCAGGTGATCCATGATTCTCTCTCATCATTGACGTTTCTCTCTCTCTCCCTCTCCCTTCCTCTCCCTGAAATAAAAAAAACCCCACATATTTTTAAAAAAGAAATGGATAGAGCCTTATTTTGGTAAATCCACAGGACAGTTTTCAGTCCTGTTCCTACTTGATTTCTCTGCAGTATTTAACAATTGACCACTTCCGTTCAAAGTATTTTATTTCTTTGCTTCTGTGAAACTACAGTCCTGGTTTCCTCCTTTTGTGGATCATTTTTCTCTGTCCATCCATTAAGTATGTCTGTTCCCTGATATTTAATGTTATGCCCTCTTATCTTTGTCTTCTCTCCAGATGATCTTATTTACTCTCATGGAGTAGTTACCTTTCAGGCTATGGACTCCTGCGCTGACATCTGTATCCCAGATTCCACTTCTGAAGCTTGTCTGCAGCCAGCTGCTGTTTGTCAAGTGCTCCAGGCTGTCCTGCAGTCCTTGGTGCTCTTGTACATAATGTCCCCTTTGGCAGAGATGCACTTCCTGTTGACCCCCCTCTTCACCTGGACATCTCCTATTCAACCTTCAGGTCTCAGTGTCGATGGTACTTCGAGTGTTGGGAAGTCTTCCCTTGGCCCTCTACGACTCAGTCAAGAACTCCTCTTATGGGCTCCCACAGAGCTTCATACTTAATCCTATTGTTACACATACTAGCAGTTCCGTAGACTATAAGTTCCTTGCATGACATAGACTCACGTAAATCTGATTGAATGTGTCATAGACTTAGCTTCTGGGAAGCTGAACCTGACGTTGTGGGTGAGAGTATGGTACCATCTGAGTAAGGGCTCATGCACAGGCCTTATCGCCCTGGTGTGCCTCAGTGTCCCCGATGTGTCAGTGGCAACACAGATGAGTGTTTATGGTGCAGATCTCCCAATCCATACTGTGACTGATTCCACTAATAGGAATCCTACGGAAACTAGATAAAGATAAATGATAATTGTTGCAAAGGTTTATTTTCTTTAAATGGCTATAGAGTCGTTGTCACTGATGATGGTCAAGGCCTTTTTATAGGCTGCCTTTAGTTTTTCAAAAATACTGCCTCCTCCTCCTCATCATCACCACTAATAACTCCACAGTGCACATCTGTATCGTTTCCCTTTCACTGAAAGTAAGTCCCTGTAAAGGCATCCATTTCATGGACAATTATTATTATGGTGCCGATGCAGAGCACATCTAATGACAAGAAATAAAAACGATTGACTGCTGCTGCAGGCTTGTCACGTCTGATAGTCTCAATTTTATTTCCCTGTTGTGTGGAGAAGACAGTGCGATGTCTGAAATGTGAGCCCACATTCATTACCTATCCAATTCTTCCCTCCATTTGCTTCCCGCATTGATTTTTGAGGCCACATCAAGGTATAGAAGAGGTGTCTCCAGAAACAAAAACAACCCACAACTCTTTATTTTTACTCTGGTCATGGGAACAACAAATCCTCAATTTGTAACAGAAAACTAGGAAACAGATATTGAAAGCTCGTGCCTGTTTAGCATCCCCTTCTGTATAATTGAAAGGAGAGAGCACGCTGTCACTTTTCTGCTCATGGCTTCCTGCAGCCCAAGGAGGCTGAGGAGGGGGCGGAGCTTTTAGCTCATTGGAAAACAGCCGCTGCCCAGCCCGTGTGGCCCAGTGGTTGAACGTCGACTTATGAACCAGGAAGGAGGTCATTGTTTGATTCCTGGTCAGGGCATAAGCCTGGGTTGCAAGCTCCATCCTCAAACTACATTATTTAAAACATAACACATTTCCTATGTCTATATATTTTATTTTTATTTTTTTTAAAGAAAATAGTAGTTTTTGTCTTGTCCAGGGAGGCGTACTTGCTAAGGTTATCTCTGGCACTTTTCTGACCTGGTATCGGTCACGAGTGCTGGCCCAGATTTTCATAACAAAGCAGAAGCAGCTCTAGCTGGGGATGTGGCCAGTGGCCAGGCAGGTGGACCGTCAGCTACCTCCTGAGGGACAGTGTGGTGTAGTGGAAAGACCACAGGGTTAGAGCCTGCCAGACCTGGCCTTACATTGCCGCTCTCATGCTTGCTGTTACTAGAAATTCCTGAGACTCAGTTTCCTCACCTGTAAAATGGGCTCGATAATTTCTACCTTGAAGCTTTATTGTGAGGAGTAAGTAATAAAAAAAATGGATTTTGCTTTGGGCCAGGCTCTGTGCTGTGTCTTTTATAAACATGTGATATAAACAAATGAGCTAGCAGTTCATCCTCCTGACGAGCTGGGAAGTTGTTTGCTACTATTTTGATGTTATAAGTGAAGAAACAGGTTTAGAGGCATTGAGTAACTTAGTTTACATCAAAGTGCTAGGTAGGGCCAGAGCCTGGGGGAACCCAGGCTGGTATGTCCCAAAGTTGCAACTGAAATATTGACATAAGTTTTTCTCAAGCTTAAGGGATGTACTAATCCCTTTAATGGGAGTAGGGTGCAGAGAGAGGATTCTTGGATGTATTATTTTTGTTAAATGTTGCTAAATTTGCATAAGCTGAAAACTAAGTGTATGTTTGATAATATACGAGAGATGTTGTTACTTTACTCGTGACCATGGGACCGTGGTGCTGACGGCTAAAGCAATAAGAGTTTTTGAGATCAGCATCACTCTTCCTGTGCCCTGTGAGAGTTCAATTCTCCTGTCACTTTTAGGAGCTGCAGTCAAGCTTTTGTCTTGCAGCTCTGATGTCATTTGGCTGAAAGACAGGATTTCCATCTTAAGTTCACTTCTGTTGGTTTTACATTCATCTTTGAGGCGGAACAACTTGGTGCCAACACATTTATAAAAACAAATGCTCTGGCAGGCAGTTTACCAGGGCTCTCAAATGTTAGTAATGGAGAGACCCTTTTAAAAGAAAAAGAGTGTTTCATAAAAAGGAAAGAATGATATGAATAAGGTTACTATTCGGATGATTGAAAATATGCTTTTATTACTTTAAAAAGATTATTAGTTTAATGCAGACACAATTTCGATATTCTGTTGGGAATCCCCGTGCTAACAAAAGTATAGCTGAGCAAGGATGTGGAGAAGGGAACCCTTGTGCACTGTTGTGGGAATATGAACTGGGTCAGCTACTATGGAAAACAGGAGCTTCCTCAAAAAATTAAAAATAGAACTACCATATTATCCAGCAATCTCATTATGTCATTTCTGGATATATATATATATATGAAATCACTGTCTTGAAGAGGTATCTGCTGTATCCACATGTGGATTGTGGCAGTATTCACACAGCCAAGGAATAGTTAAGCTAAGTGTCAGTCAATGAATGAATGGATTAAGAATGGTAGATATATATAATATAATAATATTCAGCTATGAAAAAGAGGGAAATTCTGGCATTTGTGGCAACATGGATGCAACTTGGTGGACTTATGCTAAGTGAAATAATAGTAATTACTATACAAATTATAATTATAAATCATATGTAAATTACATATAAATATAAATTATAAAAATAATTAAAATGTTTTGAAATCAGAAAGATATTATTATAAAAATAATGTTAGACAAATGACAAATACTGTATGAGCTAACTTATATGTGGAATATAAAAAAACCTCTCAAACTCATAGAAACAGAGTAGAATGGTGGTTGCCAGGGGTTGGGAGATGTTGAGCAAAGGGTACAAGCATCCAGTTATAAGACGAATAAACTGGGGCCTAATGCATGGGAATTAGTGATGATAGTTAACAATACTATGTCATGTATTTGCAAGTTTCTAGGGAAGTAGATTTGAAATATTCTCAACACACAAAGTAAATGATAACCTTGAGGTGGGAGGTGAATTAACTAAACGTATTGTGGTAACTGTCTCACAATATGTACATACATCAAATCATCACATGGTCCATCCTAAACTTACACATGTTATATGTCAATTATCTGTCAGTAAAGGTGGAAGGGAGAGAAAGAATACAGCTGAGGACACCTAGGGGTTCATGGGCTCCATATTGGCAACCACTGATCTTAATAACATTGCCTCACACAGTGACGGTGCAGAGCAGCTGGTTGGCTCCAGCAAGTGTAGGGCAAGTGCTGTGAAATAATTAAGCACTTGTCCCATTACATTTTTAACTAAAATTTTTGAATAGACAATGTATGGTCCAAAATTTTAAAAGTATAACAAGGAGATTCGATGTTTAAATGAATGCATGTATATAGCATGCAAGGAATTGGTTACTAATCTTAACGGTTTTCAACTCTCTGCCAATCAAAAATGTGAATGATCTTAACAAGGTATGTAAAGCACACAGATGACATTTGTGTGTGTATGTGTGTGCATGTGTGTGTTTCTGGTCACAGTTGACTTCAAATGCCAGGGAGGCAAATTTTTAGAAGCATGGTTAGATAACTCAGTGTAATATACACCTATGTATACCTACCTGGCTTCTCCCTTGATAACAGAAACTGAGTTTTGGATAGAAGACTCCCAATATTGATGAGCAAACACACACTGTGTTGGATTGAACGGATCGTCAGGAAGTCAGAGGACTGTTGCTTGCTGCATGGCATACCATTTCAAGACACCAAATCCAGGAATTAGGTTTGTGCTACGGGGAAGGCTCTGAGAGAACAGATGTGAAACGCTAAGCCAAATGAGCGTGTGAGTTTTTCACATCTGTCCCTTTAATTTTCTGTATTTTTGCTTCATTATCTGTGTCGTTGGAATGCTGTATCTGTCATATGCCAACAGATGGCAATATTATAAGATCATTTTTTCAAGCTGGTTAAAATGAACGACATTCCCTGCTGCTCCCAGATTAGTCAGATAGAAGAAACAAGATATTTATTGGTTGTCTCCTTGGTGTTACAAAATCGTGGTTTTTCTAAATTTTTCATAAAACATTAGCAAAGTTTTTCTTACCTCCTGCTGCCCCTTCCTGACTAGTTTTCTTTGTTCCTGTTGCTTAATATCTAAATCCCCCTTTGCTATATTCTATGTGCAAATGTTGAGATATTTGCTAATAATAAAAGCAAAGTGCATAACTATTGGTAGAATTATTATTAATTACGTAGTACAAAGTATATAAAATATTTAAATCAAATTAAATTTACTTGTCTTTTTTGAGAACAAAATATAAACAAAGCATACTTACTATATTGCCCCTCCTTTGTTTTTTTAACAAATTTTTAGATTGGCAGAAGCGTTTTTTATTTTAGAACCATGTGTTTGTTTAAAATTTGTAAACACCTTAAGAAAGTAGAAGTTGTATTGTGGATACTAAGCTTCTTTTCTCACTAGTGCAGAAAAGGAAAAGTTAAGAATCCTGTAAAATCTGACCCTATAACAGAACCTTTAAAGATATTTAAGGATATCTGAGTTCTGGGTGTTGGCATAAGCTTTGAGCAACATGTTTAAGGTGGCAGAAAAATGATTCTGCTTCAATGAAATTTTGAAATAGGCAAAGCCAATCTATGGTAATGAAAGTGAGAAAAATGGTTATCTCTGGGGTGGGCGTGGGAGAGGTTGGGGGTGCAGGTACAGACTGGGAAGGTGCCTGCAAGAAAGTTATGGGACGGTGCCTGCAAGAAAGGTATGGGTCATACATGCTGTCATACACATCTGTCCCCAGAGCATGACTGTGTGTGACCTGAGAGTGTCCTGCCCTGCAGTGAGAGGTCAGAGGATAGAGGAGGTGAAAGGCCATGCCATTTGTGTGTGTTTACTGGGCATGAAGTAGTCTTTAAATTTTTTTTAAATAAGAGGCGGAGTTAAGAAGGTTCTGTTTGGCTAGTACAAGTTGTTGGGTAAATGATAATAAAGTAGTGTGTTTTGAGTTACTCTGGCTCATCCAAATGCCATTTTACAATACAATGTACAGCTTTAGGCCATAAATCTGTCCCTTGGAAATTGTGTGTAAGATGCAGTTACCAAATACATTAAGAAATAAAGAGAAGAAACACTTACCATTTTAAAAGTGCTTTGCATCCTGGAAAACTTCCAAGCATTCTTCCATGTGTGACTTCACTCATTTACTTGAGACATATTTATTGAACATCAACTATATGCTAGCTCTGTGATGGGTACAATGAACAAGAAAGCCAAGGGTGAGACTCACAAGCTAATAGGATACCACCCGCAGAAAGGGGTCTGGTGACCCTGCAGTGCAGTGGCTGAGGTGGAGAAGGTCATGTGTGAGGTTGGAGAGAGCCCAGGACAGAGCCTGTGGACTGTAGTAGAGTTTGAATCTCAGCATGAGACCCATGAAAGGAAAAGTCATTGAAATGTGGGAAGTAGGAAAGTGACAGAATTCAATGTATAACTTCCCATTCTTTCAGATGAATATTCTTTACATCTCTCATAAAATATGTTTGAGCCCTAGCTGGTTTGGCTCAGTGGATAGAGCATAGACCTGTGGACTAAAGGGACTCAGGTTCAATTCCAGTCAAGGGTGCAAGACCAATCAACCACTGTTCTCTCTCATCATTGGTGTTTCTATCTCTCTCCCTTTCCCTTCATCTCTGAAGTCAATAAAAATAGCCCTAGCCGGTTTGGCTTAGTGGAATGAGCATCAGCCTGCGGACTGAAGGGTCCCGGGTTCGATTCTGAACAAGGGCACATGCCTAGGTTGTGGGCTCTGTCCCCAGTGGGGGGCGTGCAGGAGGCAGCCAGCCAATGATTCCCTCTTATCATTGATGTTTCTATCTCTCTCTTCCTCTCCCTTCCTCTCTGAAATCAATAAAAATATATTAAAAATTTAAAAAACATGTTTTTTTTCAGGTTTGGATTTTATTTCTTCTTTTCGTGTTATATTTATTTAGCTAGGTTTTAGCGGCCACAGAGAAGAGCAGTTGTTACATTTAAGAATATAAATATCCACCCATTTACTCATTCTACTCTCAAGCATAATTAGCAAAAGAATCCTTGAGTAAGAGATAGGTCTGAGTTTGAATGCATACTTTACCGCTGTTTGTGAACATTTGAAAAAAAGTACCTTCTCTTTCTCTGTTTCTTCGTCTCTAAGCTAAAAAAACCCTAAACATCTACAACATATTTTTTCAGTTTGCAGGTTTGCAGTCTTTCTCCAGGAGGTATTAGCATACACTAAGCACGTTCTTAACAAATACATAGATGTCTGCTTAAGATGGCACCCATTTTTACCTTGTAGTCTGTACTATTGGGTCAGTCTCCTCACATGAATTTATCTACCGACGCACCTGTGTACTCTTGACTTTTCCTCAAACCTCCAAACTACCAAGTATTACTGCACCCATCTATGCCACTAGAAGCATACACGATTGAGAAGATGTAATGGAGCCGTTCCATTCTATTACACGATGAAGCTTCATGGTATCGATAGAACTGGCTGTTGGCCAGGCCTCATAACGAATTGGCTTGCTGGTAATTAGGACGAATATAACAACTTGTGTTATTAAATGGTGTCACCTTGGGCTTAATGGCTGTGCGGGTGGGGTTACCTCTAACATCAGTCCTCTAACCCTTAACACTCCCAGTCGTTACAGGGGCCTGCCTTGAGGGAAGCCTGCCCCTGCCACCCTGGCCTGGCACGGCTGTGCAAGGGGAGGAGCATCTACGATTTCTCCTCGGCATGCGATCCTTCAGGTAATTCGAGTTCTGACATGCTGCCTGCTTCGTCTGCTTTTCTCCCCGCAAATACATGATGTGGTCCAGTTCAGCTTGGTCATAAATCCATTTTCCTTTACAATTGTTTTTTTTGCAACAGGTTCTTATGCAGAGTGAAAGCTGAAAATTGGCACGTGGGCACAGCAGGGGACACATTTGCTGCTTTGGATTTAGGTTTTCATTTTATCAAGGAACACAGTCCCCCCCTCTCCTCCAAAGCAGCGTGGAGGATGTTCCCCAGAGTCTGTATTTATTGCAAAACTATAGAGCCATGGGCCAGGTTTCAATTCGATTAGCTTTCCTATGCCCTGGACGCTCAGAGGAGTAATGTTGATGAAGTTTATATATAAAAGCTAGAAATTTAGAGGCAAATATGTCCTGAGACATAACTGCTGCTCGACTGCCCTCTCTCCAGGGCTCTAATGATTCATTTAGATCTGAGGCCCACTTGTACTCTCCGTTGGCCCAGGTGGTTTGTTTATAAACAGTTTGTTTATGGCAGCTAGATGTCTTGTTTTTAAATAAGATTGTGATATTATTACCGCTTGTGGCAATCTCCAGCCTAATTTAATAATTCGCCTGATACAGTTTCTCTAATTGAATTGTGTGAGTTATAGGCGGTGCTGAGGGACTCAAAGCTACCTGTTGTCCCAGAGCTCTGTTCATTCCCTCTGAACAGCAAGGCGCAGTTTACCGAGGAATCGCTTGGTAAACAAGAATTTAAACAAACCCACGAGGAGACCAATGGGGACTGTTCAGAGCCTGGATAAGGCAGTAATGTCACACCCATAGCTCTGGGTGTACAAACTGCAGATTTATGCGAGTAATTAATAGTGTCTTGCCAAGGGAGTCTGTAGGCTTTTCAAAAGGAATCTTTCTTTGTGTCTTTTGATATTTAAAGAGCTGTAATTACAATGGCAGAGCTCTGAGTTCTTTCCCCCCCCCCCATCCTCTTGTACACATTAATTTATGGACCAATCCAGTGTTACAGACAAGCTAATGAGAGAACCACACACTCCCTTTATAATTTTTTTTTTTACAGTTTCACAGTGTGGATGAATGTAAAGTAGTTAATGCTATAAATAAGTATAATGATGTATCTCTTCTCTCAATTGCCAGTTGTTGATGCTGTAGTCTCACACAATAGAAGAAAAGAATTGAATTTAAATCTCTACCCATCTCATTTTCTTCTTCTCTCTTGTGCTCCAGTTAAGAAATTCAAATGTCTGCCGTTATGAGGTGTTTAAAAAATGACTCACACTGGATTTTCCCCTTTCTCTTTATTTTTAGAGTTATGGAAGACGCAGGAAATAAATTATATAAGTTCTGCAGTCAGCTTAGGCTTTGCCAGGCTCAAGGTTTAGCTCCTCAGTAATAATCCCCCCCCTTTTTATCTTGCTATTATTGAAGTGTAATTGATAAATAAAAATTGCATATATTTAAGGTGTACTGTGTGATGGCTTGCTATATGTATCCAGCATGAAATTATTACCATCAAGTTAATTAATACATCCATCCATAACCTAACATAGTCGTGTGTGTGTGTGTGTGTGTGTGTGTGTGTGTGCTGAGAACTTTTAAGATCTACTCTCAGCAAATTTCAAGTATACATCTGGAGAGTATTATGCTAAGCGAAATAAAGCAGTCAGAGAAAGACAAGTATCACATGATCTCACTCATATGTGGAATCTAATGAACAACATAAAATGATGAACAAAATAGATCCAGAGACAGAAGCATAGAACAGACTGCAGAGTCTCTCATCCCACAGACTGTCAAACCTCAGAGGGAAGGCAGGGGTGGGTGGGTGGATGAGAAGAGATCAACCAAAGAACTTGTATGCATATATGCATAACCATAATCCATGGTCACAGACAATAGGGTGGTAAAGGCCTGGGTCAGGGAATGGGGACAGGGATCAATGGGAGGAAAAGGGGGACATATGTAATACTTTCAACAATAAACATTTAATTAAAAATTTTCAAGTATACAGTTCAGTATTATTAATTATAGTCACCATGCCATACATGAAATCTCCGGATCTTATTCATCTCATAACTGCAAGTTTGTGCCTTTGAGCAAGATCTCCCATTTCCCTCACTCCTAACCCCTGGCAACTACCCTTTTACCGTCTGG